>NW_028262362.1:453504-605171 GCF_047370975.1 Nipponia nippon
TTTCCCAAGTGCCAAAAGCGGGCGGTACAGCGTTTAAAACAGCCGCTCGAGAGCAGGCGGAAGGTAACCGTGCGACTGCCGGGGCCGGCTGACCGCTGCAGCGGGGCCGGCGGCACGGGCCGGAAACATTGGCGGCGAAGAGAGAAACGTTGAAGGCGAAGGCTTTGGAAAGTCGTTCCGAGATCCGCCCGCAGGAAGGCGGCTGAACGATGGTCGCGCAGCAGCTGCCCGTCAGTGCAGTTATGCTTAAGCCCTTGCCTTAGAGGGTAGAAATCCTTTCTTTCTTTTTCTCTAAGGCCGCGTTGGTCGCTCTGGTGTTTTTTCTTCAGGTGGCAGAATTTATCGATGAGCGTCCAGACGAAGTCAAGCTCATGGAGGAATTCCGAACAAACGCTAAATGGAAACTTCTAGGAGGTGAGGCCAGACCTTTGCGCCCTCTCCCTGAATGTTAACTGCTCCAAGCGATGACGTCACAAGTTAAAAACAATACTAGCTCAGAAGAAGGTCTTTGAAACGCCGAAGAGATCGCGAACCGTGGAGAGCTCTAACGATGGTGACTTTCTGCTTGTTTTTCCTTAGACCAGAACGAAGACTCACAAAGCTCGGATATTTCGGTACCGGCCAAATCTACCGTGAGGTACGGGGCTCCAAGCAGAAATTCTTCTGTCGGGTAACTCTTGTTTTCTGGTATCGTCTGTCTTGGTCTGCGGTTTCGAAGCGCTTTGCTGTGACGCGTGAGAAGCGGCGTGCGCGGGGATTCCTTTTCCGCTGTCAAATAACCTCTGCTTGGGGGGGAAGCTGGCAGCCAGCGTGCTGCCTAGGTTTCCGTGTGATACGCGAACGGCCGTCCCGCAGGCCTCCGACAGCGTCGGAGGAATCCGGCCGGTGACTCGCTGCAGATCTTGAGCGCGGGGAGGATGGCGGTGTTACGACCTCTGCCTCTTCCCTGAACGCATCCGTGGGACGTTCCGTGGTGGCACGGCGTCCGGGCTCGCCGGGAGCGCGCGATGGGGCGTTTCCTTGTGGGAAGACGATCGTACAAGGGCACAAAACGGGTTTTGTAGGGTGAGCGTCACGAGGGTCCCCGGCGACTTTAAAATTACAGCTTTCCTGTGATCCAGGCTGGCTCGGAGGGCTTCTGGGATCTACTTTGGGAAGTCCGTGGCGCAGTGATGCAGGTCGCTACAGGGAGATGCAGAATCAAGCACGAATTCGCGTTCAGAAAGTTGTTTTCGTCCTTGACGCCTGTGGTTAGCTTCACAGGTCCCACTTGGGTTTTGTTTCCAGTCTGGAGACGGCAAAACAAACAAACATTTAACTCTCGTTTCACCTTCTCCTCCCCTCCCAGGCGCCAGCGCCACGACTCCCCGGACAGCTCGCCACCGAGGAGGCTGCGGCACGACTCCCCGGACACGTCACCTCCAGGCCAACAGCGCCACGACTCTCTGGATCTGTCCCCTCCCAGGCGAGAGAGAAACAACTCCTCCAGCCTCTTGCCTCCCAGGCGGCAGCGCCACGACTCCCCCGACCTCTCGCCGCCGAGAAGGAAGCGCCACGACTCCCCGGACCTCTCGCCGCCGAGAAGGAAGCGCCACGACTCCCCGGACCTCTCGCCGCCGAGAAGGAAGCGCCACGACTCCCCGGACCTCTCGCCGCCGAGAAGGAAGCGCCACGACTCCCCGGACCTCTCGCCGCCGAGAAGGAAGCGCCACGACTCCCCGGACCTCTCGCCGCCGAGAAGGAAGCGCCACGACTCCCCGGACCTCTCGCCGCCGAGAAGGAAGCGCCACGACTCCCCGGACCTCTCGCCGCCGAGAAGGAAGCGCCACGACTCCCCGGACCTCTCGCCGCCGAGAAGGAAGCGCCACGACTCCCCGGACCTCTCGCCGCCGAGAAGGAAGCACAACGGCTCCCTGGACCTCTCTTCTCCAAGACGGAAGCGTCACGACTCCCCTGACCTGTCACCGCCCCGGCGACAGCGTCACGACTCCCCAGACACATCTCCAAAGAGAGTCAGTTCGGCAATGGGGAAAAAGGGCTGCAAAACCACAGACAAGCCGCAAGGAGAGCAGTCTCAGCTCCGGCACGGCGTCTCTGACAAGGCCTCGTCGCGTCAGAAGCGTCAGGCTACTCCGGATCTGTCCCCTCCGCAGAAGAAGAGGTACGATTCCGACCCGGATTCTTCACCGCCTCGGAGAAAGAGGACTGGGTCACCTAGTCTGAAAAAGCAGAGCAGAACAAAAGGTGAGCGCGCGTGCGAGTTTGTGCTGTCCGTCCTGTGCTTCGCTGGCTGCCCGCTCTGTGATCGCGTTTGCACGCTCCCGAGAGGCGAGTGGCGTGGAATTGGTAGTCCGCAGTCATGGAACGGTAGCGGATAGGTTGTCGTTTCTGGTGGTACAGCTAGATCTCGTAATCCCGTGTTGTTTCTCACCAGCTGGACTAGAATTAACCTAAGAGTTAGCTGGCTAAGGCTTAAACGCGTCCGAAAAGAAAACAGCGTTGAAACCGTGTCTCCAGGCAGTACGCGTTCAGGAGGAAGAGAATTCAGATTCGTGTCGCATACTCGTCTTCTCCCTGCAGCTTGCCGTCTCTTAAGGCCTTGATTTTTCTAGGAGTTAACCTCGTGCACCACCACGTTTAGTCCTTTCGTGGGGCCGATTCTGTCTAATTCTGTGATTTTTACTTCGTATACGTCTTCGCTGCAGGTGCTTCTCCAGCCGCGAAAAAGCTTAAGCAGGTGCCCTCGCCTCAGAGGTGCCTGCGGCACGGCTCTGCCTCTCCATCTCCACGGAGGGGTACCCGGAACGCCTCCGATGCAGACCGCAGGCCAGGCCGCGTCCGCGGCGGCTCCCCGACGCGTGGTGCTCTCAAACAGAATCAGAGCGAATCGTCAGACTCCGATTTATCTCCTCCACGACGGGCTCTGCCAGCCGGAAAGGATCAGCACGGTTCCAGGAGTCCCCCTGACCTCTCACCTCCTCGCCACCGCGAGGCGAAGGCGTCTCCCAAGAAGGTAAGCGTTCCGTCTTTCCGCTTAAGCCGTAGGTTACTTCCTGGTGATAGGAAGCCGTACAAGTCCAACGGCTTACGAATTGCGGAGTAGAACTTTGACGTGCCGCCTATGCTGCACGTACGCAGCCGCGCCAGACCCTCTGCTTGCCGTAGGAGGAGGCGTGAGGCAGGCGCGAGAGAGGAGCTCTGCCTCGGTCCGCTCTGTTTCTGGAGGTCTGGGGAAGTTGTTCGCCAGGCTGCCAGCGAAGTGGCTCTGTCGCACGGCCGTCTCTGCTGCCACGGCTCTCTTGATTTCGGGCCGTCCCCTCGTTACGCCTCTGGATCGCTGGGCGGCTCTCAGCCGGCAGTGAGCGTGACTCTTGCGTGATTTGCAGGCCAACGTGATGTTATCTGGGGTCAAAGCTGGCTTGGTGTCAGCTGACGTGCTGTGGAGGGAGCAGCAGGAGCTCAGGAGGCACGAGAGAAACAACAAGCACTTGGAAGGTAGGGGTCTCAAAAGACTGCGCGAGTGCCGGCTCGCTTTCTCTTGCCCTGCTTTCAGCTGGCTCTTGACGCCGCATCAGGCCCTGGTGTTAGGCTGCTGCTGGAGAGCATCCCTGTGGAGCAGCACCCGGACGTGCTGACGGATTCCTTGGGGGGGGGGGGGTGTGTGTCACCGAGCCTCTGAAATAAAAGATTGATAAACGGGGATTTCAAAGCAATGCCAGTGAAATCACAGGGAGGGTGAGGGGCTTCTCCTCTGTCTGCCTCATCGGCGAGGCTGAAGAAGTCAGACTGATACTCAGAGAGCTCTGGGTCCGAGCGTGGCTGCGGTGGGGCAGCAGCTAAAAGCAAGAGCTGCGCTCCTGCCTGGTTTTGGACGACAAGCCCTTTCCGAGGCTAGGACAGGCGAAAGGGAAAAACGATGAAACGAGCGGCAGTTAATTGTCGAATTGTCTGGAGACCGGTGAAATGCTCCAAAACGCGTGACCTGAGGCATCTGCCCCCTCCAGAGGAATCCCGACACTCCGAGACCGTCTTCCGAGACAAGTCGGGCCGCAAGAGGGACCTCGCGCAGGAGCGGCTGGAGCAGAGGCGGAAAGATGAAGCCAAGTCCGAGAGGGACGAGCAATACGCCAGATGGGGTAAAGGGTAAGGCTCCCCGGAGCTCCCCGGCGCCGTCCTGGGGCCTGGCGTTGCAGCTCGGGGCTCTCCTCTCCCTGCTTCCTAGCCCAGCTTTGATAGCGCTCCCAGTGGTGGCGTTGGTGGCACGTCACTCCGTTCCGAGTTTGAGCCCGGGACCGGGAGAGCACGTGTTCCGCCTGTCCTAGAGACCCCCTCGATTATTCCCTCCGCTGCCGGGTGTGCGGTGGCGGTGCTGCGCGCGCAGGGGAAGTTCAGGACTGCCATCGCTCCCGCAACTCGAGCGAGTCGGGGTAAACGATTGCTTGGGTGTGGAGTGAAAGTCTGTCTTTGTTTCCAGGCTGGCGCAGGGGAGGCAGCAGCAGCAGAACGTGGAAGATGCAATGAGAGAGATGCAGAAGCCGCTGGCCCGTTACATTGATGACCAGGATCTGGATCGAATGCTGAGAGAACAAGAGAGAGAAGGAGACCCCATGGCTGACTTCATCAAAAAAAGGAAGGCCAAAGAGAACAAAGAAAAGAAAGGTTTGGATGCTGAGTTGCACCAGGGTGCGGTTTAAGGCCCCAGCAGCGTAGACATGCCGCTGCTGTTGAATGAAGAGCCCGAGACTGCCCGAGCAGCTTGGTCCCGAGGGACTGCGGCTCCGGAGTCGGCGCAGTAGCGGGGTTTGCTGCTATCGGCTCCTCGCCGGTAGCGGTTACTGTTGGCGCGCTAGCTGAGAGAGCGGGATCCGGTCGCTTAAAAACGAGCGGACTCCGGTTGGGTCGAGTCTGTCTTAGGCAGTTTCCTCCGCGAGCTGCGGCTGGCCGTTCAGCAGCCCGCGCGCCGCGCCTGCGCATGCCTCTTAGGTTGGTGACGATGTGACCGCGCGATTGCGCTGAAGTGGTAAGCGGCTGTGTTGCTCTTTCTGCCTCTAGAGAAACCGAGGTACAAAGGACCAGCGCCCCCGCTCAACAGATTTGATATATGGCCCGGGCATCGCTGGGATGGTGTGGACAGGTACGTGTTCCTGAGACAGCGGTGCGGTGGAGTAACAGTAAAAATAAACGAGCTTTTGCTTCAGAGAGTTCACGGTAAGGATGCCCAGGTATCGGATGAAGGAGACTGTCGGCACCCGTACGGCTGAACGCGTTAAGCGGCGCCTGGGTGATGAATACCTGCTTGTCCGGGCCAGAAGGGAGGAAGGCCAGGACAGAAGGGAGGAAGGCCAGTGCTGTCAGCAAGGCTGCGGGTAGCTTCCGCAGCGCGAACGCCCGGCAGCAGGCGGGGAGGGAGCCACCCGTCCTCAGGGTGCAGGTGACGGAGCTCGCTTCGGAGACGCTCGCTGTCGTTAGCCACAGATCGAGGTGGAAACTGAGCCGGAGTAAAAGTAGCGGAAGACTCATTCTGCCTCTGAAAAGTTTCATTGCTGCAGAGAAGCTTCTGCGCAGCAGCCCACCCTCTTCTCGGTGTTACTTTGTAGGTCCAACGGATTCGAGCAGCAGCGCTTCGCCAGGATGGCCAACAAGAAGGCGGTTCAGGAGCTCGCGTACAAGTGGAGCGTCGAGGACATGTAGACGAGATGCAGAACCGTGCAAAGCGGCGCGCCTGAGTCGACGCTACAGAGGTTCACCTGCTGCCGCTGCCAGAGCTGCGAGGGACGGCTCGCGCCGCCTGCCCCGAGCCCTGTCCTCGGCGTCCCGGCGCCTGTCTTCCGAGAGGCAAGGCTGTGAATTTAGAGGGGAGCTGCCGAGAGGGGACTGTCCGGTCAGCCAGAGAGGAGGAGCGCGGAGAACTGCAGCGGCGCTGCTCGAGCAGCGCGGCGGCTGAGCGCGGGGGAGAGCAGGGGGGCCTCGGCTCTCGGGCGCTCCCCCGTAAGGTGCCGCAGACGCCTGTTTCCAGTCCGTTTGTTTGTCTTCTGAGAAACCGTAGAAACTCTAGGCTTAACTGGTTTATGCTAAATGCTTTGTCCTCTGGGGGCGGTTCACAAGGCTCCAGGTGTCCTAAATCTCAGGTTTTTCTTCGTGGTAAAAGCATGCTGAACACCCGGTCGCCGGAGAGTCAAGCTCACCCAGCAGGTCCGTCTGCTCCGGAGCTCCGTTGCAGCGTCGGTTGTGTTGGAGGTCTTCCAGAGAGCAACTCTGCCCCAAAAACTACTCGGTACCGTGGGCCGACGTCGGAGCCTCCCTGCGTCCTTCCCCGCGCGCCCAAAGGGCTTCTGTGAAGCTTGCGCAGCTCCTGCGCCCTCAGGTTCACGGAGTCACCCACGCGCAGCCAAGTCGGTGAGGCTCAGCTTCTCCTGGCCCTGTCCGGGCAGGAAGCTGCTCGCCGCGCGTCGCTCTGCCTCTCTCCTGCAAGAGGCCGAGGGACCGACCTGCAGCGCTGTATTTGACAGCGAGCTCTTCGGGAGCCCCCGCAGCCGTTTGGGGGTCAGTCCCTCGTGGAAGTGAGCCCCCGGAGGGCGTTTGAATTGCTTCCCCTGACCGTTGTTTGGGAGTAGCTAGCGGTGGGGGATCGGTGCCCCAGGCGCCCTCCGGACAGGGGCGCCGGCAGCTCGGCGCCGCCCTCGCGCCGCTGGCAGGGGGCTCGCTTCGGCGCGGAGCGTGACCCCTCGCCTGCGGGCGGATTTGTCGGGCCTGGCGCCGGAGGCCGGGCAGAGAGCTTCCCTTAATCCCCGCTGGCGAGGAAGCGCTTGTGGAAATAAACACGGTTGCTCTCGTAGCCGTCCCCGGGAGCGGGTATTAAAGGCAGCCGGCAGTTTCCATGGGGATGCCTTGTCCGCAGCGCTGGTCGGGGGCCGGTCGTCAGAATCGCTCTTGGCGGCGATTCTCGGGCAGTAGGAGGGCGGCGGGCGAGAGGCGTGAGGACAAAAAGCCTTCTCCGGAGCGGGAGAGCCTTGGGACTTCCTCCCCTGTCCTTCGTTCGGCGTTGCGTTCCCAGCAGTCCTGCCATCTCTGTGTACGCCTGTAAATAACAGCTCGCTTTTTTTACTTCATCTTGCGTGCTGGTCTCTTTTCCGAGGCAGGGGCGAGGAGGGCGAGCAGTTGTCCGCCTGCCGGTAGCAGGGTGGGATATAGCGTCCGCTGCGGCCGTCGCCGCCCGCGGCGCACCTGCCAAGCGAGTCGCGCTTTGCTCGCGGCTTTTGCGAAGTCAGCTGGCGACCGCCCAGGCCGCGGGGGGGGAACTCGCTGGACCCTGGCTGGGCTGGCGGCCCCCCCCCGGATTTGTGGGGCAGCGGTGAGGGCTCAGAGCCGCTGGCTGCGGCGTCCTGAAAGCCCGCGCGTGTCGGGCGTGTTTTCCAGTTGTGCTTTCCCCTTCTGTCATCAAGATCCTATTTTCCGCCCCCCCCCCCCCCCGAGTAACTGGAGGCAGCTGCAGCCTTGAAGAGTGGAGCTGCGTTTGACACGTTTCTGCGCTCACTTCTCCGAGTGCTTCTGGAGAGGTAAGACAAAGAAATGCTGTGGAATTACTGAATTCGCCTTACCGTGGGGAGCTGCTGCCCTGCGTAGGTGCTTGCGCCCGCCCGCCCCGCTTGAGGGGAGCGCGCTTCTCTTGCGGAGCAGCGGAGGACGCAGCCGGCTCTCTCGAGCGATAGTTGGGGACGCGAGGCGCTGCTTAGGCAGGCAAAGCCCTTGTAACGCTGGTACGAAGCACAAGGTTTTTTAGTACCTGAGGACAGCATCGGCTTCTGCTCTCGCAGCTCGCTTTGAAGGCTGCAGTTTTAAGATTTTTTTTTTTTTTATTTTATTTTTTAGATAGAGGTACGTACGCGCGTGACTCCCGGAGGGGCCTCGCCTCGGTGTTCGTTACGGCACTGAAGGTATGCGACGCATCTATGGCTCGTTTATTGCCGGGTATCTTCTGGGTGAAGCGCGTCTGTGCAAAATAGCAGAGCGTGGGAGAGCTTAGACGAGGCGATGGTAACCTTCTAACCTGCATCCTGCCCTGGTGCTGCCCTGGTGCAGGTCAGCAGCTGTTCGGGTGGCTGGTCTGGATGCGGGCGGGCTAACGAACCCCGGGATCTGAGCCAGCCCTTCGGCCGCCTCTTGCCCTCCGAGACGGATCAAGCCTGGCTGCCGAGGTGCCGGGAGCAGCGGTACCCTGAGAGGGGCCCGCCGACGCCTCGGTGCCTTGCCGAGAGCCCGCGGTGCTGCCGCGGCTCCGCGAAGGGGGCTCTGAGGGACCGTTAGGATGGGAGGGCAAAGAAGCGCGGGTGCTTTTCCCCAGCAGCCCTCGGAGCGGCCGTGAAGGAGCAGCCAGCGCGCGCCGTCCGCGGGTACGGAGCGGCACGAGGGGCCGGGACCTGGCTCGCGGGAAGTTTGCTCCGAGCGCGCCTCCGGGGCGCGGCGTGGATGCGAAGAGCCGAGCGTGGGACGCGGCTGGCAGCGCGGCACGTGGAGCGCATCCCGGTCCGGCGGGGAGAGGGGCGACGGAGCTCGCCGACGGCACGCGCGTCGCGGGAGAGAGCCAGGAGGGAGGTGAGGAGGGGGCCGTCTCCCCGTGGCCGCCCGCGGGATCCTCTGGGACGAGAGGGGCGGTGGAGACGAAGCCGGCGCCACCGGGAAGCCGATCTCTCTATTAGCGTTTCTGGAAGGGCGGCAGCCCCGGCCTTGGCATCGAGCGGCAGCTTTGATTAGCTTTAACCAAAAAACCGGAATATTAAAATCTTAATTTAATTTAATTTCAAACGCCGTCATTCACAGTCACGGCAAACACCCGGCAGGGTAATTATTATGCAAATTAGGCAGATAGAGAAATGATTAATAATTGCCCAAATTAAAAATTATCGTAAACATCCCGTGACTAGCGATAAGTCCGGGAGGAGCGCGAGTGCAGGAGGCAGCGCTGCTCCGCCAGCTCCTGCATCCCGATTTTCTCATTAGCGGGGATTTAACGAGCAACCGATGCGAAGGAGCCCAGCGGCGCTCGGGGCGCAGGCCGCCGCCCGCTTTCGGCCGCTGGCAGAGGGCCGCCAGCCGGGCGCCCTGCCTGCCGAGCCGCAGCTCGGGGTCCGGCTGCCGGCTCGAAGCCCCGTTACTTTGCGGAGAAGCGGCTTTTGGAGCCGGTTTCCTCCTTTTCGGAGGAGGGTGCTGCTGGGGATGCCGCCACGTGCTCCCGCCGCGCTCTGCCCGTCCCTCCCGGTGCCCGCCGCGCTGGCAGCCGCGGCCCGGCGGGCAGGGCCGGGCTTCCCCCCGACCACCCCCCAGCTGGGCGCTTGCTAATGGCTGGCGGAGCTTGCTCCCTCCAACAATTAATGAGCTTATTCGTCTGGCGCTTTGCTGCTAATTGCACAACATCGCGTTTTCCCCCCGTTCGACTGTTTTACTTTTACACTTTTGACAGCGAGCGCGATGATAATAGTAATAATAATAATAATAATAGGCTTACGCTGGCTAATAGGCTTGCGTGGTGCATTATTCACGTCAAGGACAAGCAATTAAGCTTGGCCTCACACATCATAATTAGATTTTCGTTGATGAGCTCATCGGTAATGCGTTTAGCTAAGATTAAGGGCTTAATTCCCGGCGTGTGCCGCCCCTGCCCCGCGCCCCCTGCCCGCCGGCGGGAGGGCTTGCCCGTGGCGGCGGGCGCTGGTGGGGCCGGCCGCGGAGGCAGCCCTCGGCGGCGGCCGGCGAGGGGCTTCAGCCGCCGCCTCGGCCGCCCTGTCTGTCCTGCCGGGTCGCTCCCGGTGGGGACGGACGCGGCCTCTCCCCGCCGCCTGCCTCTCGCCTGGTGTTGTCGATAGCTCCAGCGAGGTGGGTTCTGGCAGGCGACGCGTTATTGTACCGGTCGCCTGCTGAGCTCCCCTGTTGTTTTTTAATTAAAAAGAGCCCGCGATTTGTCATTGTAATTTTTCTCTCGAACCGGCAGCGGCTCCGAGTCGCAGGTGCGCGGCAGGGCCCGGCGGCCGCCCCAGTCGTCCCGGGCTCGCAGCGGGGTGCCCCGCTCTCGGCTGCGGGGAGAGCGCTTCCCCCAGCGGCTCCGTCCCGCAGCGGGGCCGGGAGGGAAGATCCCCGAGACTGGCAGGTTAGGGATTGTATGCGCGCTTTCCCGAAGTACGGAATAATTAGGGACGCGCAGAGATAAAAATCACTAATAATATTTACTCTAGGCTCTCTCTTTTTTTCCAATAACCTCTCTCTCTTGCTCGTTCGCCGAGTCTTGGTGGAAATCACTTTGCAGATCGCAGTTAATGAATATTTGTAAACGCAGGCACGTTCGGCGCCGGAATATCCAGAGGGCATCCTCTCTCTGCCTTGTAATTTTTTCACGAGATATTTAATATTTATGGTTCCACAGCCTCGCGAATAAAGAGCCACCCGCAAACCCCCAGGAGCTCAGGGGCTGGGGATATTCGTGGCGCTTCTCCTTTTCCCTTTCAATTACAAAGACACCTCGCATAATTAAGGGCTAATAACCTTGTTAATCTACAATTGATACTCTTTCTCCTGGCCGTCTCTTAATAGAATTAAAAACAGATTAATAAGCAAGGCTACGAGACATCGCACGCGATTAAGGAGGAGGGGGCCGCGCTCTGGCCCGGGGCCGTGCCCCGCGGGGCGGCCGCGGGAGCGGGGCTGGCGCGGGCGATGCCGGGGTGGGGGCGGTGCGTTTTCCCTCGTGCTCTTTACACCGCGTAAATTTTTAAGACAGACAGCCGCCTGACGCCATCTCCTAACGAAACTGGTTTACGTTCGTTAATTATGTAGCGAGGCTCATTTTCACGCGCAGCCCAGCTCCGCTTCCCCTCCGCCGAGCCTTTGATCTGTCAAAGGCTAAACGGGAGATAAATAATCAAATTAAAAAGCAGCCTGGATGGAAATACACGCGTTTTTAGATGCGTTACCTGGCGGTTAGAGCAAGGCACCGAGTAATCGGGCTCCTGGCTCGGGCGCCGCTCGGGAAGGTTCCCGTGCCTCGGTTTCCCCGCGCTCCCCCAAGCCCCGCTGCCGCCCCTGGGGGCAGCACTGCGTCCCTGCGGGCGCAGAGGGGGCTCGGGGGCAGCCCGGTGGCCCCCGCCTCCCCCAGAACGGCCGCTCCTCCTCTCCGGGAGGAGGCGGCGGCCGCGGAGGGCTTTATCTGCACACCGCCGACGAAAAATTACAAGTCTGCGGCATTTCTTTCTTCCAGGCGACGGAAGATCCCCCGGCAGCTCAGGGCCGCAACCGGCCCGTGCCCAGGGCAGCTGGGATGTCGGCGGCGGGCACGGTTTCGGGACAATTTAACGCAATCTCTACCAATTTGTTACGCCTAAGCGGAGGCAGACGTGCCTCCGTATTCATTTTGGAGGAACTTCGGAAATTATAACTTCGTCAGCCAAGCCAGCCCGGCGCCGCAGCCCTCCAGCCTGGGCTCCCGTTCAAGCGGAGGAGGCGAGGCCGGCGGCGAGGCCTTGTCCTCCCCGGCTGCCCGGGTCTGCCTTGCCTACCCCCTTCCCCGCTGCCTGCGCGCTCGCCCGCGCGCTTCGGGCCCCCCGCCTCGGCTCCCGGGCTGTAATCCCCGGCGGGGCCGAGCCCGCGGCCGCGTCCCCCCTGGCCTCGGCTGCTCTGGGGGACGCCGGCAGCGGCGGCCGCGAGCGGCGCGTGGGCAGGACCCCCTGCCCGCTTGGCACCTCCGGCCCCGGCGGCCGGGCTGGTGCGGTGCCTTAAATCAGGCGCGGCCCTGACGGTGTAAACGCCCTACGGCAGAAATTACAGATGATAATTGTGGCGTGCTTTGTAGCCGTAACAAAAAGGTAGCGCTCTAGCCTGCGTGGAATTGCCAGCTAATAGATTTCTTCTTAAAGGGCTTACTGCAGAGAGGGGCCCCGGCTGCCGAGCGCCGCGGGCACCGGGGGCTTTGCCCACCCACCGCTTCTGCGGTGCCAGGGCTTTGGGGGGTGGGCCAGGGGCTCCCGCCCCGCCGCGGCCCCCAGGGACCCCTTTCTGACGAGGACGTCGACGGGGGGCTGCGGAGAGCCCCGGGGAGCGGGGGCTGGCAGAAGGGCCCCCCGCTGCAGGGGGGGATTAGAGGCTCTCGGCTGCTGCTCGCGCTGCAGCCTGCCTTCCTCGTCCCGGCGCAGCGCAAGCGGAGCGCGGCTCTTGCCCCTGGCTGCGCTGCTTGCGTGCCAGGTGAGATGCCAGGGAGCGTTATGCCTGGAGGTTATTCCGTTAGCAGATTAGGAGGGAGTTTATTATAGCGCGTCGGCTCCTCTGGGGCGTTCTGATGGCGACGTCGTTTTCTCCCCAGGTGCGCTCGAGCGCGCCGCAGCAGCGGCTCCCCTGCAAGCGGCGCTGTGCCGGGACGTTGGCCAAATCCAGCCCTGCCCAAGTGCCGAGCCACCAGGTCTCCAGCCTAGAGGAGGAGAGCCCCGTCCTGGGCAGGGGGCGCGGGGACGCCGCATCCCTTTCTCAGCCGGCGCCGCTCCAGCGCTGCAGGTGAGCACCCGTGACCTTCGCCGGTGCCGCGGCTGGGCAGCGGGGAGGAGGGAGCCAGCCACGAGCGTGGAAGCAGCGTTGGGCGGTTCCAGCCTGGGGTCCCGCGGCACCCCGAGTCCTGCCTCTCGCTAGGATGTTGCCGTTCGCGCGGGCTGACCCGCCAGGGTGCCTTTGCGGAGCCGGTGACGGTGCCCAGCGGGGACCGGCCAGGGCTCTCGGCGAGGCCACGGCACCCGCTGATGCCAGCCAGCCCCGGGCAGCCTGACTTTCTCTGCCACCACCCCGCAAAGCCACGGCTCCCGGCCCCGCGCCGCCGTCTCGCCCCGCTGCCGGGAGGCGACGCTGAGCCCGGAGCAATCAAAGGGAGCGCGCGGAGAGCGTCGTCCCCTCCAGTCTCGCCCCGGGCCCTGCCTTTGGGCTCCCGAAGGCTTTGCTCCAGCGGCGTCAGCTCTCGTTAATCCGCACGTCAGAGCCGGAGCTGCCAAACGTCCCGGGGAGATCGAGCCGGCTTCCTAAGCGGCGTCGCGGGCAGGGGAGGCAGAGGGGCAAGCTGCGCGGGGAGGCTGGGAGCCGGGCTGCTCGCGGCAGAGCGTCTGCCGTCGGCGGCCGCGTGGTCCCCCGGGGCGGCGGGAGCGGGGCTCCGGCCCTTCGGCTCTTGCCCGCGAAGCCCCGAGGGAGGCGGCCAGCGGAGCCGCGGGGGGAAGGCGCGAGGTCTCTCCTGGCCGAGGGGACGCCCGTTTGCAGCGAGACCTCCAGCGCACCGCCTCGGCGCGAGCCAGAAACCCAGGTGTTGCAAGAAACCACGAAAAAAGACGAGAAGGTGCTCCCGCGCGCCGGAGGGCTTTATTTGCCCCACCGGGGTCCTCTCTGCTCTGCCCTCCCTGCGAGACCCGGTTTCCCTCCTCTGCCCCGCTGGGGCTCAGCGCCCCTCCGGTGAGCTAATCGGGTCAATGCGTTTTTAACGTGGCGTAGGAAATCTTTACGTTTTTTGTCAGACCCATTCTTCTCCCTCATCTCTCTGCAGGGGGCTGAATTATTTAGCGCTGAATATCAGACAGAGATGTTTTCCCTTCGCCGGGCTGCTGCCTGTGCACTTTGGGGCGGGAGAGGTTGGCAGACGGCTGCTCTCCCAGGTGGGTGGAGGGGGAACCCGTCGTACCGAGCAAATTACCCGCTTACGGCCAGATTTACGGAACAGCTCCGATCCCACCTCCAGGCACCCAAATAAACAGGGCAGACTGGCTGAAGCGGCGAGCACCCAGCGGCTCCCTGGTTTGCGCCGCTGGAGGAGCGTTCCCGCGGCTCTGCCGGGGCCGGCCACGCGGTGGGCAGGGGTGGCCCGTAGTCGGGCGGCGGCGACCGTACGTTGGCGGGGCGCGGGGCGCGTGCGGCGATTATCGCACGCCAGGTGAATCAACGCGAAGGGCCGGTTCGCGTATCGGGGTTTATCTTTCCCATTAATGGCTTTCTAAATTGGCGGCAGTGGAGCAAAAAAACCCAATTTGAACTCGGAGCGTGCGTGATTACTGTTGTAATAACCTTGGCTAATAAGAATGTGATGCGGTGTTAGGCTGCGAAGGAAAACACATTTCTCATTAGCTTTTTGATTAATTACTCCGCATAATTTCCTAGGGGGACATGCCTGGGACTGATTGCCTTTGCTTTCGACGCACGGGAGTGGTTTACCTTAACTTAATAATTTTCTTGGTGACATTTTAATGGCAGTCCTCAATTAAGCTCCAGTCGGCTGGAGGCAGCCCTTGCCCTCCCCTCGCTCTTCTGGGGGCTTCAGCACGTCCCCTTTGCCTACCCTTCTGCGGAGCAGGGGAGGGCAGGGCACGGCAGCCGCCACGGCCGGGGCGAGCAGCGCTCCGTCGGCGGCCCTTTGGGCAGGGCCGCCCTGCCCACGCTGCCCGGCGCCGGCACGGGGCCGGAGCGTCTCTGTGTCCGCCCCTGGTCCTCCCCTGCCCTTCCCCGGTGAGGCCGGGCCGCCAAGTGTCTTAAATACCTGGGAGCGGGGCAGCCAGGCAGCCGCTTCCTTGCCTGGGGAGCGCTGCCGGGGATCCAGCTGTTAGAAGGCATATGTTTACATGGCTTGGAAGCGACCGATTTCCTTCCTTGCGTTATAATATAAATATTTTACAGGAGCTAAAACATTCAAAGATCGTTTGATGTTGCCACGTGGAGCGGTATCGAACGAGGGCGGGAAGGAGGGGAAAGAAACGAGAGGGGAGCAAGCGGAGATTCATTTGTTTCCCTTGCTGAAAACTGAATTGTGCTGCGTATCTCTGCATCATAAAATCACCCAGAACGTTGATCTCTGCTTATGGTTTCAGGAGCAGGTGCTCGGCTCGCGGCTCCGCACGGGGCCGCGTCCTGCGCGGCCGCGGGCGGTGGTGCCGCCTGTGGGAACGGTCCTGGTCCTGGTGGCACGTCCCGCGCCTGGGACGTGCGTCCCGCAGCCCGGGTGCAGCCGTTTGCTGACGGAGTCTCCACCTGAGCAGCGCAAACAAAAGCCCCCCAGGGCTCTCCAGCCCAGCCCACGCTTTTAGACCAGAACTGAAACCTTGGCAGGTCCACCCGAATTTCCCCTAAATAAAACGTCAGCCTAATTCCACATCTCGCCCTGCAAGCCTGACGTTTCTGGGGCGTTGTCTGAGTGCCGATTGCCTGCTGCTGGAAGCTGTTTGCCGCAGACCACCTCTGCCTCCGCCCTTGCCGTGGTGCCGGCCGGGACCTTCACCCCCGCTGCTCGCCCCTGCCTGCTCCCGGGGGCTTGCAGCAAATAAAAATAGGGCCTAGCTCTGGCTCGTGCTCCTCGCGGGGGCCTTTCTAGCACGATGGCTGTAGCTGGAGTGCGATGTTTTCCCAGCAAAAGGGCAGAGATGTGGAGAAGGACCTGCCTGGGGCTGAGGGCCCCGCTGTCCGTGGGCCGCTGCGGTGCAGGCAGCGGAGGAGGGGAGATCCCGGAGGGCCCAGACACGTTTTAAAGGCAATGCTTAGTGGGGTGCAGCAGTGGGGACCGGGAGCAGCTCCCGGCTGGGCGGCCCCGCAGCAGAGCTGACCTCCCCGGTGCGGCCAGCCCCTTCCCCTTCCCGGGGCTGCGCGGGCGACGCTCAGCCCCCGCTCGTGCTGCGGGGCAGCTGCCTGCTCCGCCTGTGCCACGGCTGCGGGATGGAGGGGCCGAAGCGGCCGAGCAGCGGGTCCCCGGGAGCAGAGGGAAGCCTCCATCGTCTGTGCTCGCGGCCCCGCTTGACAGCTCAACGCGAGCGGGATTTGCTCCGGCGGCTGGGCTGAGAGGCGTGAAGCCCACTTGCGCTGCCCGGCACTGGAGGAGGCTGGCGTGATCAGCCGAGCGTGCAGGGAGGATAGAGGGGATTACCGCCCAAATCCTGCTCCTTCTCACGCTCTGCGGCGGCAGCCGCCGCCTCCCACGCGAACGCAGCCCTGCAAGCAGCGCTCGACCGGGCTGGACAAGGGGCAGCCCGAAAGGGGCTGCCGAAGGAGAGCGGGTGGCTAACGGTCCCTGCGGAACCGGCGTGGGGTCCGCGGGGCGGGGCGGGCACGGCCGGGCAGCGCCCCTCGGCACGCCGGCCCCGCGCCGGGCCTTGGCGGTGCCAGGAGGGTGAGTGCCGGCGATGTTTATGTCTCCATCCGAACGCGTGGATCAAAGCCGACGCTTTAATCTATTCAACACCAACTCGAGGTTTAAAAAGTTGCGGGGAAATCAGGATCCGAAACTGCTAATGGGTTTTTGCTTGTCAATCGACAAATCGCCTTACAAACCCCTTCTGCGGCTTCCTGCGGTCCCTGGGTTTGCCGGTTCGGGGTGCGCCAGCTTTCAGCCTGCCGTGTCTCGGCTCCTCCTCGGAGCTCTGTCGCGCTCGCTTGGAGCTGGCTCGGAGCAGGGTTGGGCAGCGGGGTGTCGGGGCTGTTGAGGACTGATGTTTTCTGCCTGGCTTGAACGAGCGTTTCCTTCTGTCGCTTGCGTTTTACTCCTCTTCGCAGCGACAGCGCGGCGAGGGGCATGGCCGTCTCCGGCACGCCACGGTGGTCGCGGCACGCCGTCCCGCGGAGCGGCGGCGGCCGAGCGCGCTGGCTCGCTGAGACCGTAAGAGGGGCCGCGGTGCGACCGGGGACCCTCCCTTGGCAAAGAGCCGCTGAGGGAGGGGACGCTGCGGGGATGGGACTTGCTGGAGCACCCGACGGGCGACAGCCCTTCTCCCCGCGCTCGCTCAGCGTCACTCCGCCTTGCAAGGACTTTTATTTACCGGCCCGTTTATTTTTCAAACGAAGCGGTCGCTAATTAATTGGCGAGGAGCTTTATTTCCGATCCCTCGGCTCCCGGGAGGGAAATCTGGCCGTTTCCGTGGGCGCGTACGTCTGCGGCGGGCGCTTCGCGGCTGCGCCATCTGGCCGCCTGCAAACAGCGAGCAGGTGCCCGGTGCGGGGAGCAGGTCGTTGCCGGTGGATGGAGCCCCGTCCTCCCGCCGACGTTTGCCGGAGCGGCAGCCCGTCGAGCAGACGCCGGCGGGGGCCGCTGGCTTGTGGTCGGGAAGTAACGCGGCGAAGAGCGGCTCTGGGGACCGCGGGAGGCCGGGGTGGGCATTGCGGGGGAGCGGCGGCGGCTCAGCAGCAGCTCTCTTTTCCTCTCTCGCCGGAGGGAACGCCGCTTTGCGCTGCCGTAGCGTCTCAGCTGGATTTAGGGCTCGGTACGGTAAAGCCGCTGTTATCTCAGGCGGCCCGTTTGGATAAACACGCTGGCTTGCTGCTAAAGCCTCTGCCCGCTCAGCAGCCCCGCCGCCGCGGCAGACGCCGCTCTGCACGGCCGCGCCCCGGCGCTCCCACGACGTTATCCTTTCTGGGGCTCTGCTCGCAGCTGGCTGCGGGCCCTGGCGCCGGGTGAAGGGAGCGCCCGCCCTGTGCCGGCTGCAGCCCCAAATCCAGCGGAGCAGGCGAGGGGTCCCTGCCAGGCTCGGAGAGGAGAGGAGGGAGCCGGTGGGGAGGCGGCGCTCAGTGCCGAGGGGCTTTTCCGTGTTGGCTTCTCTTTGCTGCGATTCTTTTTCTCTTCCCTCTCTCGTCTGGCCAGTGCCAGGCGAGTTGATGAATTATCCCAACATACCTTCTGTCTGGAAAGAAACCGCACATCACGTATATCTTTGACAAGTTATTATTCTTCCTTATCGGAATACGCGTGCGTCCAGCCACGCCATAACTCGCCCTTTGCGTCGCTCGCGCAACCAGACGGGAGGAGCGCGGTGGCTCCTGACGCCTCCTGCCTCCCCGGCAGGGCCCTGGCCGGGGCGCGACGGGACTGGGGTGACGGGCAGCAGCCGGGCAGGGGGCCGCGCGCCGCCGCCGCCTGCCGGCCGGGGAGGGGGCTGGGAGGAGGCGAGAGCGTCGCGTCGAGCTCATTCGGCGCCTGCCTCACCTCCGGCTGATTGCCGCAAATTAAATTTCACGCCAATGAGCTGGAGGAGGTCGGCGTGCGGTGCGGCGAGAGGGGAAGAGGGCCGGATGGCGGAGGCAATCTGCGGCGAGCGATGGCCGGCGCAGCCTCCCCGCCCCGGCTCGGTGGGCGCACGCGGTACCCGGCCGTGCCTGCGCGCTTCCCGGGGACCCCCGAGCCGGGCTCCGTCCAGCTGTGCCGGCCCTGAGCTCCTCCGAAGCAGCCCGTCTGCCCCGCGCCCCCGTCCTGCCCCATCCAGGGGGATGCGCTGCGGGGCTGGATGAAAATCGGCGCACAGATGAGCGAGCAAACGCCCCTCTCTCTGGTTTTTTTTGTTTTTTTTTTTTTTTTTCCCCCTTAACGACGGCCCCAGACTCTGAAACGAAGCCCAGCGGCGGACCGGCTCTGCCTGGGCTTCAGGAGCGAGGAGAGCCATGCGCCGCGGCACGGAGCCGGCCCAGGGATGCTCGGGGAGGGCTCCCCAAAGGCGGGAGGCGCAGGGGTGCCCGCCGCCACGCCGCCGCCGCGCTGGGGCGTGCACGCGTGCGTGCGCGGCTGCGAGCAGCAGGAGCGCTCCCCGTCTCCGCCGTAGCGCCTTTAATGTTTGACTTATTAAGATAATAGCTGTTCCATCTCCATCGGTTTGAAACGCGATCTAATAGGAATCTTATAACAAAAGTTGCTAAGCAGCTATGACATGATTTACTAATAGACTCTGAATGTGCTGTAACCGAGATGGAAATTAATTTAGCGATTAGGAGATTAACGTACGGAGCGGAGCACGTCCTTGCCTTTAAAGGCCAGGAGGAGCTGTTGGGATGAGGAACCCCGGTGATGCCTTCACGGGAGGTGTTGAAGCTGCTTGACCTCGACGCCTCCTTCCAGACGTTGGGGCGAGGCTGCAGGAGAGGGAGCGCTGCCTCATTTTCTGTTAAATGCCGTATCCTTCCTGATGCGTTCCTGAGCGTTGTTTTGTTTCCGCAGACACCTGAGCCTGGTACCTGGGGAGAAAAACCCCGACTCACCCCGCCTCCAACCCGCCTGAATCCAGGACAGAGGCAGCGCTGGGACCGCGTACGGGGAGGGAAGCGCGCGGGGCTCGCAGCCTGCCTCGTTTTATTTTTGTTGATTCTTTTTAGCAGCAGCTGTGCATCCATATTTATTGAGGGGAAGGGAAGAAGCACCGACGGTAATCCCAGGGAAGCAGAACGTCTTGTAATCATCCAGGTAGCTCGGCTGGCGCGGGCGCGCACGGGCTCCCAAGAGCGCGGGCTGACCAGGAGCGCTGCTCTCGTTTCCCGGCTCTGGGTCATTGGGGAGGGCGAGCAGGAGAGAGCGGATGTTAAACGTGCTCTGAACGGTGCAGGGAGAAAAGGAGCTGACGGGCGTTTGTCCCTCCCGCTGAAAGGAGCGGAGCAGGGAGCTGATCGCCTCCTGCTCAGCGGCTCCGCGGCCGGGATGGGGCGAGGGCTGCCTGCTTCCCGCGGCGCCCGGGCGAGCGGTCCCCGCCTCTGCCCGCTCCCCTTCACCGAGGCCGGAGGGACAGCAGAGCGGGGAAACGACGGGCACCCCAAAGCCTCCCTGGGAAGGCGCAGGGGAGCAGAGGGCTTCGTGCTGCCCAGGCGCGGGGATGGCGGGCAGGAGCGCGGTCCCTCCGCCGAGCCGTGGGAAGGACGCCCTGTGCCCTGCCGCGAGACCCGCCGGCGGCGTGGCCTCCTCCCCTGCGATGGTGGCGGGACAAAAAGCTGGGGTGGGAGACAGGGAGCAGAAGAGGACAGCCTTAAAAAGCTGGACCCAGCAGCAGGTGGAGCAGCAGGGAGGAGCGGGCGAGGCCGGCACGAGGAGGGAGATGCAAAGGGCTGCTTCCCGGCAGCAGGGCTGGTTGCCAGCCGGCGACGATGCTCCCAGGCACCGGCGCGTCCCGCTGCGAGGGGCTCCCGAGCACCCGGGAGCGCGTGGGCACGGTGCGAGGGCGCGGGGTCCCTCTGCTCCCCGGGTGCCCCAGGGCCAGGGCCGGGACCCGAGACGCCACCTGAGCCGGCGGCTCCTCCTCGCCTTCAGTTGGCGAGGGAGGTGGCGTTTCCAGGCGGCAAAAACGCGATCTCCCAGAGACGCTGATCAGATTTCTTACGGAGAGCAGGAGCGCGAGATGAAGAGGAGCGTCTGCGCGCCTTTCTTCTCCCTCCTTCTTTTTTTTTCTCCCCTAGTGATCTCCGGCGCAGCCTTGCAAGAAGAAAAGCTCGCGGGCATCCGTGCTTCGCTGCTGCCTTCCCCAGGGGGCCATCAATATGCAGGGCCCGTTACCTGGGTAAAGGCCCTCCGCCGCCTCGCTGCCGTCAAGGTTGCGGCAGGAGCTCTTTCTGCAGAGGCCGGGCCTTGAGCGGAGCGGGCAGCAGGGTGGCTCGGGCAGGACGCGCTGCCCTGGAGGAGGAGGACGGGTTCCTCTTCGGCTAGGGGTGACGCCGGTGGCATTACGGGGTGCAGCCGGGCTCCAGGAGGCAGCGTGAGCCGAGGCGGGGGGGCAGGCAGCCCTGCCGGTGCCGGTGCCAGGGCCGCCGTGCATCCCCGCTCCCCGCCACCGCGGCTCCTGGCGCCGGGATGAAGGCAAATATTCGGAGAATGGCAGAGCCCGACTTGCGGGGCGTTTCAGTCGGAGTCAGGAGCCTTTCGGAGGCTGGGATTAATTTGAAGGAATTTACTGGCGGAGTTTGTGGCAGATAAAACGGTTTGCTTGTTTCACACTTGTATGGCCACCTGCTATGAACTGCTTGTTCGCTTTCAAATTCTTTAATTAAAATCAACGTAAAACAGATTGAAAACATCCCAAGAAGGGGATGCTTGATTTGCTGGAGGATATTGCAGAAGACGAGCCAAAGCGCTTGAAAAGATGCTTTATCGTTGGGAAGCGCCCACGGGCGGGCGCTCGGCGCTGCAGGTTGGCACGTGCCCTGGCCGCCGGCCCGGCGCCGAGGGCAGGGTGCCCCGGGCACCGCGGCTCGTCACCCTGCCTCGCCAAGGCGGTGCTTCTGCGCGCCTTCGCTCCTTGGTTTGGATGCCCTTCCCGGCGCGGCCAGCCCGGCGCGGCCGCGGAGCCCGGCGCTGCCCGGCGCGGGCGGGTGCAGGTGTGGAGCTGATTAGAGGCCTCCTCCGACAAACATCAAAGCTTCAATTAACAGGGGCCGCTTGCAACCCTCTTGCAGAGCCCAGATAAGAATAGAAATTTCCCTTGGAAAATGGATTTGCGTTTAGCTGCGTGTGCCGGGCGGTAAATGACCTGCTCTGTGCGGTGCCAGAGAGGGGCCGGGGACAATTAGGGTGCTCGTCGGGAGCCGGTTATCTGAAGGAAACAGGCGCGCTGCTATTCAGCTGTCTAATATCCCAGCGGGAGGGGAAGCAGAATTAAAACCCGTCTCCTTTCAGAGCCGTTTGAATCTGAAGGAGGGTTCTTTCTTTATGCGGTGGCTTTCGACTTGAAGGGGCTTCCTCCTCTCTCCGCGTCCTTTATTTGCCTGCAAGCGAGAAGGACGGCGGGGGCAGGAGGGCCGGCGGGGTGAGGAAGGCTGGCTGGGTCCGCACGCCGGCGCACGCAGCCCTCCCGCGGAGCGGGGCCGCAGCCTCTCCGCCGAGGACGCGGGGATGCTCGGAGAAAGCCACCCAGCCTCTCCGCGCGCTCACGGCGGCGCCGGCGTCTCCCACGCCGACGCAGGCGAAACAACGGCAGCCGCGCGGTGCAGAAAGTTAACGTGGAGCCAGAGGAGCGTTTTAATAACTGGAAAGGTTAAAAGAAACCCCTCTCAGCCTGCGCGGGCTCCTGCCAGCTCGCGCTCCTGCGAGCCTGGGGGACCCAGAGTACCACGACTGTACTGATTCAATTATTCTCTACAACGTAATACTCTGCGTTTGCGTGATAGCAACAAACAGAGTTGAAAGACGTACAAAAATAAATGATCTGAAAGTTAACGTGGCTGAATGAGCGGCTCTGAATAAGAGGAGAGGGCGCTTCGGTTTTACGTTGTAAAATCAATAGCGTGCAGAACAATGTCCTAACTTTCTCCAGGGACCCGGAGAGGACCCGCCTGAATCGATCGCTATGCAAATGAATTGAATTCATGAAGCCCACATCGCTGGGTAATTGATGCTGCTTATAATTACCTCCGAGTTATGAGCTTTTAGGGGATTTCATCGATTCCTGCTCGGGGACGGGGCGAGGGCAGGTTCCTGGAAGCGCCGGCTCGGCGCGGGAGGCGATGGCTGCGGCACGGGGGGCTGCCCGCGACCCTCGGCTCTGACGGCCGCTGCCAGCACCTGCTGGTATTTTCCGAGCCCAGACGCTGCCTCGCGAAAGGCCAGGAAGGTGCCTGGCGCCCCAGCCCTGCCCAGCCCGGGTGGCCCCTGTGGCAGCAGAGCGGAGGGGCCGGGGAGAGCCGCGGGCTGGCAGGAGGGCGAGGGTCAGGGGGGACGCGGCCAGCACCGGGTGCCCGGCCCCCCCCGAGCCCGGCGTGCCCTTGCTGCAGCACGTCAGCCCCTCGGGAAAGCGCCGTCCCCCAGCCCGCGGGACGAGAGGGACGGGGGCAACGGTGGCGGGCGCCGCGGGCGCACGTGGCGGGGCTGGCCGTGCCGTGAGGCCGGTGCTGCGCCCGGCTGACAAATCGCGTCAGCCAACGGGTTTTGTCAAACGGGACCACAGGCTTACCTAGCACGGTATTTAAGAAAAAGGGACAGGCAATTGAGCTCCGCAGACTAATTAGATTAAGCCGATGAGCTCATCGGTAATGCGCGCAATTAAGATCAAGAGCTAATTGCGGGCTGTTTGATGCCCTACCTTAACCGAGTTGGCCCTCGCAGAGCGTGGCGTGGTTGGGCCGGCGGGGAAGCGGCCGGGCTCCCTGGGCTCCTGCTCCCTCCAGGGCTGAGGAGGGGGCCGGGTGGCCGTCCCCAAACCCGGCCCCGGGTGCGGGCGGGAGGCGGCGCCGCACCTGCAGCCAGCGCCCAGCGCCGTCGCCTGCCCGTGGCAGGGTGTCCCCTCCCCGCTCTGCCGCGCTGGGGCTGCTCGGGAAGGCAGAAACGGCTCTGCTCAGCGTGCAGCCTTCGTTAGCCCAGGCGGGCGAGGCCGCCGCTTGCACCCGCGGTGTTCCGGATCTCACTGGCTTTATTTCTTTCAAACGTTCTTTTTACAAATCTCTACCCCAGGTGAGTGCAGAGGAACACGGACCTCTCCCAGAAGCAGTGGGTGTATCTGGCCAGGCGTCTGCTGCTTGCTAGCCTGCCCCATCCTCAGGCTCGCTCCGGCAGCGACCGGCGAGCAGCGTGCGTCCGAAGCCGCTGCACCGTGGCTGGGGCCCCCGGGAATTTCTCTGCGAAAGGCTCCCTCGCTGAGTTCGTGGCCAAAGCAGGAGAGAACCTGAAGGTTTGCGCAAAGGGGTTTGTGCCCAACGGGGAGACCAAAGAGGGAGCGGGATGGGGCGGACGGGCAGCAAGGAAAGAAAAAGTCAGCCCAAGTTCTGAGGGAACTGCAGGCATCGCTCGCTCTGGAGAAATGGCGCGCGATGATGGTTAGGATTTATCAAAACAGATAGAGCGCTTAACGAGACAGACGATTCTGGCTGCGTCGTGGCGGCTGGAGCGCCGGTGCAGCCTCTTTACAGCTTTTGTCCTTGCTCTCCTGCATTTCGTACCCGATCTTTTTTTCTTTTCTCCTGCATCAACGTCTTTTCTCTGCTTCGCTCCCTTTATTCTCCCCCGTCACTTCTTTCTTCTTCCGCTCTCTCACCTGCCTAACCCTCCCGCTCCCTCTCCGCGGAAAGGGCTCTCTGCAGAACCGCGTCATGCTCCTCCAGCCCCTCCGTGGGCTCCGTTCCCGGGGCCTCTGCCCGGCCCTCCCTTGTCGAGGGGCGGCTTTGGGAAGGGGCTCACGCCGCTCCTCGCCGAGCCCCTCCGCGGTGCTGCCCATCCCCGGTGCTCCTGGCACCGTGCTCCCTCCGCTTCGGGCTCCTTTCCCCCGTCTCCAGGGTTACACAAACTGCTCCCCTCTCCTCCCCTGAGCTCCCGGCGGGGTTTCCCGGCACTGTTCGCCGTTTGGGTTCTGTTCTTTGTTGCCTTTCCCGGTTCTCCCGCGCCTTTCGGGCAGAGGGCTGGCTGCTGCATCCTCCCCTTGGAGAGCATCCCTCGCGCCCAGTTAAAGGGAAGGCCGGACTCTGCATCGGCCTTTCTCCGGACGAACGCCCCCGTAGCTCACGGCTGAGCGGCCAGGCCCACCCTGGGGCGTCCTGGCCGGGCTGGCGGTTCTCGGGGAGACGCCGGGCTGCTCCCCCCGAGGCGGCGTGGGTTCCCGCGGGGAGCGGGGCTCTCCCGAAGGGCTGCCTTCGGGGAAGCGAAGCGAGGAGCTGCTCATCCCAGAGGGAAATTAGGGGCAGCGGGAGGGCAAACGCGAACACGCGGTATCTTTTATTTGCTGGCAAGGGGACGGCTCCCCTGAGCCCTGCTGGGCGCTTCTGCCCGCCCCCTCGCCGGCGTGAGCTTCGGAAAGGGGCTCGGAGACCTGCCAGGCCTCCCTGCCGCGTACCCCTCCAAGGCGAGGATGGAGGGACGTTACCCGGAAATAATGACAGGGAGATTTAACGCTCTGATCCTTTCCGAGGGGCCTTTCGGTTGTTACAGCCTGAAAAGCCACTGGGGAGGAGGAGAAAAAAACCCGAACGGCACAAACGCGAAAACCCTTCGCAGCCGTGCGAGAAGCCTGAACTATCTTTGGCTTCTCTTTCTGCAATAACTGGAGGGGAACACGAGCAGATGTTCATAGGTCACACTCTGCGTTTTTTTTTCCCCTGGCTTTTTGACAAAGAGTTTATTTTTCTCTGGTTTATTGCGCTAATGGAGAGCGGCGTTGTGCTTTCCCCTTTCCGTGCCGGGTGAGAGCAGCGGCCTCCCGCGGGGAGCGGCGCTGGCCACGCAAACCCTCGCTGGTGCCGGGGTGCTGGAGGGGTCCCGCGCCGGAGCCGGACGCCGGGGACGCTGCTGGGGTGGGCGGCGGCGCGGGGCAGCGTCAGCGCCGGAGCAGCAAACCCCGGGCAGGCGGGAGCTGGCGGCGCAGGGATGCCAAGCGCCGGCGGGGACCCCCTCGCAAAGGGGGGCTTGCGTGGGGCTGCCACGGGTGGGCGAGCCCCGCGGCGGCGTGGACGGGAGATGGCAGTGCTGCACCGGCGCAGGGCCCCGCATCCCCAGCCGCAGCCGCTCGCCGTGCGCCAGCGGTGGTGGCGAGCTCACAGGCCGCTGCAATTCTTAATCGTTTCTAATAAGAACCCCTGGGCTACTCGATTCCCGTGGTCGCAGCGGCCACCCGGGAGCGCAGCCCGGCTCCCGCTGCGTTGGGACTGACAGCGTCCACCGCACCCAGCCGGCGGCACGGCGGCGGCCGAGGAGCGAGATGCGGGTCCGAGAGCAGCCCGAGGCGGGGCGGGGAGGCTGCCTCCCCTTGCAGCGAGGATGCTGGAAGCGCTGAACGCGTGGGCAGGGTTGTCTGCGCGGCCCCCAGCTGTGGTGGTCCCCGAGGAGCTGCAGGAGCAAGAGACGTCCCTGCAAAGTCCTTTCGTCCTTTTAGGAATAAAGGCTCGCTCCGCATCCTCCCAGGTGCCCGACCCGGCCCCGCAGCGGGACGCAGCAGGTCGCCGCGGTCCCGAGCACGGTCCGAGCGCCTTTGGGGACTGCAGCATCCAGCCCAAAACACCCCCGGCCGGGAAGAGCCCGCTCCCGGCTCCGCTCCCAGGGGTAACGCCAGCTCCGGTCCCCCGGTGCTGCTGGCGAGGGAGAAGGGCAGAAGGGCTGGTCCTCAGGGGGCACGTTCACAAAGGAAAGGGCTTCCAAGGGGAGAGCTTGCTCTCAAGGCTTCTCTTTTTTTAAAAGCTCTTTCGACGGGGGCGGGGGGGGGGAGTTTGGAGTAGAGGAGAGTTTAGACAGATCTGATTCCCCTATCTCAGGCAAACACACTCGCCTTTCCCTGACTGCAAATCAACAGGACATGTTCCAGGAAAGATCATCTCGAAAGAAATGGATTTTCCCCCTGCTGCTTTGCCGGTTTTGCTTGTATTTCTGAAAGCCGGAGTGACGGGTTGTGAACTTTAAGGAGCGATTTCTATTCTCCTCTCTCGTCTGACACGGCGGGCAGGGAGACCGTGAGCCTGAATACCGAGGCAGGACCAAAACACCTTGGGGGAAGGATGCTGAGAGCGAGGCAGCCTCCTCCCGCCTCCGAAGGCCTCTTCTCCTCCGAGCCTGCGGTAGGAAACTTTGTTCAGGGCGAGAGGCAGCCGCCGGGAAGGGGCAGGGCTGGGGGGCCGCTCTCACCCATCGCCCGCGCCCGGCTCGGGTGCTCTGCGCGGGGAGACGGCGCAGCTGCGGCGCAGGTCTCGTCTGCTAATTGCAGAGAGCAACAAACACAAAGCAATCCGGGTGAGGTAATGGCGGCGTTTAATTAATACCCAATGACTCTGGAGCTCGTATGGATTTCTACATTAGATCCACATTAAGATGAGATAGTCTGATCACGGGTAACATTAAGGCAACAAATGCTTAAGGATTAGCGCGGGCAGGTGGCCCTGCGTCCCGCACCAGCCCTCCCGGCCGCCAGGGACGGGGCCGTCGCCGTAGGCGCGGCGGGCTGACACCCGCCGTGTCCTTCCCCTGCACGGGGGATGCCCGGGCGGGATTCTGGCTCTTTCCCCGTCGGCCGTCCCGGTGCGGTTCACGGGCACGGGGCTTTCCGGCAAGTCCTGCCCGGCTGGGCTGGCCGCGTCCACGCAGGGAAAGCCGGAGAAATGGAGACGGAGTTTCCGAGCTCCACCCAAACTCGGCATCCTCCGCGTAAGAAAAGCCCCCCCTTGCCCCAGCCCCGCAGGCTTTTGAGTTTTGTATTAAACACTCGTTATACCTTTGGTGTGACAAATGATTGAAAAGTGTCATTTGAAAGCTAAGCTCCCCATCACGCTCTTCCCTATTGTTTGTTTGCCAGCTCCAAACGGGTTGGCTGCCAAGGAAAGTAATCGGAAGGTAATAGCCTGATATCGGATGAATCCCCAGAGCTGCCAGCAAGCTGGAAAACTCCAACCTCGGTGCCGCCTGCGGTATTCATGCGCCGAAACTAATTGTGTAAAACAGCGTAGCTGGGATCGAACTTGGGCTGACGTTTTGCGCTGTAAGGCTCGCGCTCGGTGCGGCCTGATCTGGTTGTCAGTAACTCGCTCGGGGGCAAGGCGGCCAAAAGCGTCTCGGGGAGGGATGCTGCGATTCGTCTGCCCGTGTAGATGAGACAGCGTCTTCCCATAGCAAAGGGCGTATCCTTACCGCCGTCCCCTCCCTCCCCGCGTCGCCTCGTGCTTCCCCCTCTTGCTGCGATCCTTGCGAAGCGCTGATTTTATTGAGTGCGGCAAGTGGCAGTTCATTAAAAAGTGGGAGCAGATGGGGAAGGGATTGTAGAAGAAGATTAACGATGCACGCCGACAACTAAGTCGGCCCAGGTTTTGGAGTAAACACAATCACGCCGGCTTCCTGGGAGCGGGTAATCCTCCTCTGTCAGCTCCGGTCTAGTTAGCCGGCCGCGCGGGGCCGGGGAGAGCTAACGAGAAGGGATGCCGTGGCTGCTACCTTCGCTACCGAGCCTGACGGCAAGCGTGACGTGGCTGCTCTTGGCAGGGGACCTCGGCTCCGGGGACGATGCTGGCAGGGGGCTGCGGGCAAGGGCTGGGAGCGGGTGCCGTCCCCGGGGCTGATGCCGGGTGCACGAGGTCATCGCGGCCGCCGGCCTGCTCGGGGAACGGCCGTGCGGACGGAGCAGCGATCTCGCGGGGGCTGGCGGACGCAGTCGGCTCCGTCTCCTCACCAGGGCAGGATTTCGCCAGCCCTTCCCGCCAGCTCCGCTCAGCCTCGCTCGCCGCTTCCAGCGGCGAGCCGAGCTTTGCACGGCAGCGCCGGCAGCGCCGGCGCCTGGCTCGGGAAGCCAGCTGGCAATGGCGCGGGTGACGGACGCCCAGGGCGCGACGGAGCCCGGCTGCCCCGCCGCGGGCTGCCCGGGCACCGCCTCCCTGCCCGGCTCCCGCGGGACGCGCAGCGGTCCCGGCCGGCGGCGCGGGGGGCCGGGAGGCTCAGCGCCGCCGCTTGCTTGGGGAAAGAGAGATGTCAGGCCTGACACGGAGGAGCGGGGCTGCTCGTTAAGGACGCTAAATTTCTGTCAGCAGCCGCTTTTCCCCGCCGTGACAAAGTTCACCTTTCCCCACCTGCTTTGCTTGTCCCGGCCTTGCGTCTCCTTTCATGTTCTGACAGCGCTGACCTATCCGCCAGGCTTTGCTGCGCGCTAATAGAAAGGCCATACGCCAGCGAGCATCTCTGCCGCTGGATTTAAATACAGGGTACATTTGTCTTTCAGCAGGACGGCTGGTTCCTGCCAGCCTCCCCTCAGGGAGGACAAGCCTTTCGTTATTGATGTGACTGTAATTTTGCTGCAATTTAAAGAGAAGTGCCCGACACCTTGTTTAAGCGCCAGCGGGGAGCGGAGCGGGACGGGGCTCATCCGCACGGCGAGTTAAGTGGCGGCGGGGGAGCTCCTGGGGGATGCCACCCCTGGCCGAGGCCCCGGGGACGCTGCCCCTCGGGGGGCTGCGGCGCGGGAGCCGGGCGGGACGATGCGGACCCCGCAGATCCACCCGGGCCGACGTCCCCGCTGACGGGACGCGATGGCTCAGCCGAGGCTGTCACCGCTGCCGTCCCCGCCTCGCCCGCCGCTGCGGCCACCTGGCGTGGGGGATGCTACCGGGGAGGGCCGCTGCCCAGCCGAGCCACTGCCAAGGGCGTAAATAATTTAATAGAGGAATGTTTGAAATTATATCTTCCTAAATAATATAATAAACCCTAATTTACTCACATTTATCTCCCGGAGCTTTTTCTGAAAGCAGTAATCTTGCATCTTCTACGGTGATGGATTAGCAGGAAGGAAACTCCGCTGGGGAATAAAAACCCACATCGTGTAGTTTTTGACACGTTATTATTCAGTTTTATCTCGGGTTGCTCATTCCTGGGCCATTACTCATGTTCACAGGGATTTTTCTCCCCCCTTATTTATTTATTTTTATCGTGACCAGAAGCAAAGGTGCTCACAAATCATCCCTCCTCTCCCTCCTCCGGTTGGAGGGGTGGCGGGCGCAGGGGCCGGTGCGGCATGCCGGCGGGGGTCTCCCGTTGTCGCCCACGCACCGGGGGCACTCTGCCGAGAGCGGGGAGGGTGCCGCCCAGGCTGGGTGCCGGGTACCGGCTCGGTCGCCCTCCCCGGCAGCGCTTCGGCCGCGGCCGAGCCCCGCTCCTCGTCCGTGGGCAGGGAGGGAGGCGACTTAATTAGTCCGTGAGTTTCTAACGGATCCGATCGATGGAAGAGATTACAACGGTGAGGTCTTGTTGTTTTCGAGGCGCTTAATAAAATAAAATAAAAGGGGAGCCGCTGCCCGCGGTGAGCAGGGTGGCTTGGGCAGGGCAGGGCAGGGCGCCGCGGGCGCGATGCTCCGGGCAGCCGCGGGCACGCCGGCACCGGCAGCCGGGAGGGGCGGCGCGGGCAGCGCTCCTCTCCTTTGCCGCATGGGGCGGCTGCAGTCACTAACGCTGAGGACGTGGGAGTCCGCCGTTGGTAGCTTTAATTATTGCTAAAACTCTGTCTTTATGGCTTATTAGCAGTTACGCACGGCGGTACCCAGGATGCAGTGCCCCGTAGTTTTTCCCTTGGAGGGAAGGATTTTTGGCTGCCTTGCTTGAAGTCACAACGAGGTTATTAAATAACTGCAAATTACACGAGTAACGCCCGGGATGGCGGTTCTCTTCTTTATCACCACTGCTTTGTTTACTCTCAAGCTTCAAGGAAATTCTGGAAACCCCGGCGACAGCCGGGGCCCGGCGCTGGCACGGCAGAGCTGCCACGGCGCGGCGTGGCCCCGAACCTCAGCAGCGGCTGCGGAGCACGTCCGACCAGCCCTTCCCAGCGGCGTCTCCCAGTTAAACCAGTCCCCGCCGGCGGTGGCCGGCAGACCTCGGCTGCCCCCAGCTCCGCTCTCGCCCCCGCTAGCGCTCCTGCCCCATCTGGCAAAGCGCAGACAGACAGCAAGCGCTTCCTCTGTGTACAAAATACAGAGCAGCTTTGTGTTTATTTATGTTGACTATGCCTGTTGCAGATAGATCTGTATATATATGCACACGCTGCACGGGGGGCGGGCTGGGAAGTGCGCAGCTCTCGGTGGGGAGGGGCTGGCAGAGCACGAAACCCTGGAAAGCATCCAAAATCCACCAGTGACAGCGAAAACAAGCCCCCCGGCTGACGGCAGCAGGCAGGACCGCTTGCCTTTCTCCTCCGGCGACGCCGGCCCGGCAGCCGCTGCAGCCCCACGGCCGCAGGCACCGACCCGGGGGCTCTGCCGGCTCCTCCTGCCCCCCGCCAAATGCCTCCGCTCCTGGGCATCGGCTCCGTGGAAAAAATAAAGCGCCCGATAACGCTGAGGGTGGGGCTTTGCTGAATTCGGGACTCGTTGAGGGGAGATGCTGCCGAGCCTGGGTCCAGCCGGACCCGGCATCTGCCCGGGGCGCGGGGTTTGCCGCATCTGCGCTTGCCGCTGTGGGCGCGGCTAGCCAGGCAGCCAGCTCCCTGTTTGACTATCCCTCTGCAAATTTGCTCAGCTCAAGCTGAAATCTGCAGTAAGCAAACGATTTTCTGTTTATACTGGGCGCTAACGAAGAGGCAGTGAACGCTGCCCGTTAATAACTTCGAAGGCGACGGTGTTTGCAGAGGGCCTGTACAGCGTGTCGTGCTTACCGGGCAGCGCCCGACCAGCCATCGATTTCCCAACGAGCACGGCCTCTTCGGTTGCGCCGGCATTGCTTTTCTTCCAGCGGGAACTCCTCTGCGCCAGGCAGGCGAGGACGGGGGGCCACCACGCGCGCTGCGGGGTCTGCTCCCGGGGCCGGGACAGCTGGGGGGGAACACCCCTTGCTGCTTCATCCCCGCACCAGGGAGGGCTTCTGCGGCGCCGGCTCGCACCGCTGCCTCCCGCCCTGCCGCTGCCAGAAACCTCCGGCCGGGCTGGTTTCCCCAAAGACGGTGCTGCCCCCCGAGCCGGCAGCAGCTCCCGGCCGCCTGCCCTTGCGGGGAGCGCAAGGAAACCGTGTTTATTTGCAAATAGGGATGTTATTGAGCCAAATGAGCGAGATTATTAGGGGCTCCTGGAACTGCCAGCGCAGGCTGTTTAATTAGAGCTCAGCCGTAACACTCATCATTACCCCGTCGCTCCGCTCTGATCTTGGGCTCCGTACCCCCGGGCTTCCCCGGCACAAGGAGCGCGGCGAAGCCGGCTCTCTCCCCGGCTCCCTCATCAAATACCTGCTCAAGACTCTCAAGGTTAGCGCGATGGGGGTCAGCCACATTCAAACGTTGATTACGGAGTCGGCAGGAGCTGCTAAGATTTCTAATTAAGATTAAAGAACGCGCACGGCTTATAAATGCTTCTTAGGAATGTATAATTTGATTAGCTTGTTTTCTCGCATCTCTTTTGCTCCCGAGTCGGCTCGGACGGCCCCTTGCTGGGGGCTCCCGGCCGCAGCCGCCCCGGCCCCGCCACCAGCCCCGGGGACGCAGACCGGAGGGTCCTGGCGCTGCTGCCTCTCCCGCAGCATCCCGGGCAGAAGCGGCCCTGCGAAACCTCCCGATGAAGGTTTCGGACGTCAAGCAGGACGGGCAGGGTCCCGTGGCCGCGTGCCGTGCCGCTTTGGAGCAGGAGGCGGCACAACGAGGGCACAGCCCCTGGCCTGGAGCTCGAAAGGGAGCTTGGACTTGATTCCTGCACCAGGAGGGCCACCGGCAGGTACCAGGGTCCCCCGCCCGCCGCCCCCGGTCCCAGCCCGTCCGCCGGCGGAAGGCAAGCCCGGGGCTGGGAAAGAGCCCTCCGCCGTAGGTACCTGAGCGGGGGGGACAGCTGTGCATCGATGTTTATTCAAACCTCCCAGGAAACCTGGATGAAGTGTCATTATCTCAGCTCAATCAACCCGGATTAGCATAACATCAAGTCACCCATCAGACGGGGGGTTTGATTTCTGGGATCAAAGCCGCGCGCCGTAGCCACTGATTAAGCGGGCGCAGGGGAGGCAGGAGGAGAAAGCCGTGTCCTCGGCTGCTTTCGTGTTCCCATTGGTGCCAAGGTAACTTTTTCCTCCCGAACTTCCCAGGGTCATCGTCGGAAGCGGCTCCCCCAAGCCACTGAGCTGCACGGGATCGCTCCCCGCGCAGCATCTAACCCCCAGCTCCGCTCCCCTTAATTAAGAACTAAATATAGATCTTAATTAAGGCACTGATGAATTTAATTTGGAGTGGCATTACTGCTTTAACTTCCAGAGCTCGACGCCTTGCCTGTCTAACGTATGATATAAGCTAAACGAGTGCTTACTTGTTACCACCCTAAATAATTCCCTCGCAAATCCCTTCAGATACGTCTCAGACACTAATCCATCTCCTGCTACAGAATATTCATGGGCACCAAGCCTCTTTCTTCCTACCTCACACATTTTGACAGAAAACAGCTTGAAAACTTCCCCCCTCTAAAATGGGCGGCCGGCAGGGAGGGAAAGGCGAGAGGCGGCAGCGTGGGCTGCGAGGACCTGCAGTTCAGGTTAAACGCCGAGGTTACCGTCTCGGCCCTGATGTCCCCCGCGAGGAGCCCGGGCTGAGGATGCCTCGCAGCTCGGGGATGCTTCTGGGGCACCACGTCCCGGTGGCAGGGCTGGGGCGAGCCCTCGTCTGGCCGCCTCAGCCTCGCTTGGCTGGGAGATGTGGCTTGAGAACATCCGAGGTGACGAATCGCCTCCCTCCGAGTTGGGAAAAAGGAGGAGCAAAAACCTGATGACGAGAGCAAAGCGGGAAATGCTCAGCTGGCGTGCTCCGACCCCCCGGAGCCCGCCTGGCCTCTCTCCCCGGGGGCAGGCGTGGGTTAAGCTGGCTGCGGACCACCCTTCACCCACCCTCCCCATTCTTCCGCATCGCTGTGGAGGTCCCCCAGCAGCAGCCGAGTCCCGCGGGCTCCCCGCTGCGCACTGCCGCCCTGCAGCTCCTGCCCTTCCCAGCCGCCGCAGGTCCATCCATCACCCGGAGCAGGCGGCCCTTTTTATAAAAAAGCCATTTCGTCTGGAGCTAACAGAGTCAGGCCTCATTGTTCCCGGGATTGCCCAGCAATTGCCGAGCTGGCAGCAGGCTGCATGGCTGCACAGGGGCAGGCGCCGGTGAGGGCGCTGAGACCCCGGTGGGCGACGAGTCCTGGGTGGGAGGCGGCCCTGCAGCCCCCAGCCAGCACCGGTCCGGCCGCAGCCCTCGGCAGGGCGCTGGCGGAGGAGCGGGGCCAGGGGACGCGGGCGCTGCGGGGAGCGCGGGAGCCGGAGCAGGACGGGTCTGGAGGAGCCGGTGGGAGGTCAACTATCAGACGCAGCGGGAGGTCGGATAGTCGGGAATCAGCTCTTGCCTCTGATTAAATAACATCCAACGATCAATTCCCTCTGCAGAGCAAGTACAGGAGAGCAGGGTTGGGAAGGAAAATAAAAAAGCCTGCATTTGCTCCGCACTCAGCCACGGGCCACGGTTGTGTCTTGCTTGCTCAGAGGATTTCTGTTAGAGCTCCACCACTCTTCTTCCTTAAACATATGGCAAAATAATCAATGGATTTTTTGACATAGCCTAAGCCGTGTGAACCTTTTCAAGGGATGCAATGGTGAGCGGGTAGAGCTGGCGTTAAGGTCTAAAAAGGAACAGGCGCGGAAAGATCCACGGCTAGAATTCCCAGCATCGGGGACTGAATGGGCGGCTCGGTGCCTCGCCGAGGGAAAGGCCTCGTGCAGGCGGGACGGCTTACGAGCCGTCCTCTGCTCGAGGCTCCCTGCCCGGAGCAGGCTCTCTGGGAGCCGGCAGACGGATACCTTTGCTTTCCCAGCTCCCATGCCCGTCGTTTTCTCGTGCCTCTAACACCACGGGTCACAACGCTTCGCAACGAACTTAGCCGCCGCTCTGCCTTTCCTTGGTGTAAGTGCCTTAAAAACAGATCAGAGATTCCACTAGTTTGCTCATTACTAAAAGGACATCAGCCGTTTGAGATCCCGCCTAATAAACTTAGCCTGGTGACAACCGCTTTCTTGCCGCGTCGATGAGACGGCCACGCTGCCGGCACCCGAAGGCAGCCCCCGCCCCGGGGGACGACCCCAGTGAAATGCAAGCGCGGCCCCTCGGGCGGCCGACGAGGAGATGCTCGGGCGTGCGGCGTGGGCTCGCCGCCGCGGCGCGCTCTGCGTGGGCACCGGAGATGTGCCAGCCGCTTCCCCCGGCAAATAGAAGGCAGCCAGGCAGAGCTGGAGGCGAGACAAAAGCCGGACCCGCTCCTCCCCAGCCCTCGGCAGGGCCCGCCGAGATGCTCTGCCCGCCCCGGGCAGGGTGCAGGCCGGTGCCGGGCTGGTGCAGCACGGGCCGGGCAGCACGTTCCGCTCCGCTCCTGCCCGGCTCTGCCTGTCTGCTCTGTTTTCCTGCTCCCTACTGTCCCGGTACAAATAATTTGCTCAGATAACAGACGACGCGTTTATCCCAAGGGATACAAGCCTGAATATTAGGATGTCAAAACCGGCTGCATTTGCAATACGTTACTGTCAAACGGGAAATAAAAAGGGAGTTGCAGTTATTTAATTTGGTGCCAGTGCAGGAGAGCGGGAGCGGGGGGAGGCTGCGGCTGCTCGCCGGGCAGCGGCGGGGCTGGGGTCCGGAGCCCTGGGGCCCCGCAAAAGCTGCCCGGGCCCCGGGGAGGGCCCGGGGCGGGGGTATGGCTGCCGGGAGAGATGCCGCATCGCCGCGCTGCTTCTCCTCCCCCCTCAAACCGGTGCTTGAAACTGGGAGAAGCAGCCTCGTCTGCGGGCGGGTCGCGTGGGGCACACGGCAGCTCATTCATCCGTGCCAGGAAAATTTGTACTTTAAAAAATTTGTTGGGGAAAAAAAAAGGCTTTTTGAAGACAAACATCCTAGCTCCTTAGGGAGGGCTGAGAGTTTGCAGAATACCAATTAAAAAATATAAAAGTGCTTTTAAAAAAAATCTATAAAGCCAGGTTCTGAGATCGGGAGAGGGGGCTGGGTGGGGTGGCACATCGTGTCCTTTGGCAAGAACGAGTCGAGGGGAGGGAGGAGGGGAACTGAAGCAATATAGCTCCAGTACCACAGCAGTGCCTGCTGGAAATCAAAGGCAGTTTATTGATACAGGTGTCTCGGCCCTTTGGCTTGCAAGAGACAGGCGTGTTTCTCCCGGACTGAAAAGCTGCCCCGCTCCCAGAAATCGATACTGGGGGTGGGAAGGGAAAGAGCAACTTGCAATTCCAGCCCAGCACGGTGGTTACCAAATAAAACGTGGTCCGCCCTCACCGAGAGCCCGATGGCTGGCGCACCGTGGCCCCTGCGGAGAGGGGCTCCTGCCCGAGGAGCGAGGAGAAGGCACCGAGCCAGGCAGGATTCCTCCTTCCCCGCTGACGGAGCCGGAGGCAGCCCCGGCAAGCGGCACCGGCCCGGCGTGGGGCGCGCAGCGGCTCCCATCCCCGGCACGGGATGGCAGGGGCTGGGGGAGCAGCGGCAGCGCGTACCCGCCAGGGAGCCGTGTCTGTCTCCTGTGCCGGGTGCGTGGCTCTAACGACACCGTCTTCGCGCTTCCGCAGGTGTTTGCGGTGTGAAAAGCCGTTTCTGCAAATGCTCGTTGGAGTTACGCCTTGCACAGCACTGACGCTGCGGCGGGACTGGGGGGCTTGGTGGCCAGGGAAAAGAGAGGATGATGGATCTTAGCAAGCGCACGTAGGGTATATAATCAATAAATCAACCTATGTCCATGAAGCTGTCTTCTAGACGTCCGGTTTTCCCGCCGCAGGCAAAGCGAAGGGGAGAGCTGCAGCAAGTGAGGCCCCGGCCGCAGGAGCACCCCCAGCCGAAGCCCGGGGGGCTTGCAATGCCCTTCCCGTTGAGCGGCTGCGCACCCCAAGGGCCCGTTTCGATGGTCCTTCTTGCCCAGCGAAGCCATCCCCCCGCAATGAGCACCCGCGTGGCTGCGGCTCGGGTCCGGGGGAGCTGCTGCCGCCCCACGGAGCCGCGGGAGCTCTGGCTCGGCCGGGCGCCGGGAGAGCCGCCGCCTCCTGCCCGCGTCTTGCCCCGGGAGAGCGGTTCAGCACGCCTTTAACGGCGCTGCGTGCGTTTTGCCCCCCTGCGAGGACCCCCTGCCGCCACGGGCGAGCGCTGCCCGCCGCGGGTGACCTTCACGCCGGGTGGCAGTCGGGTGGGGGGCGGCTCGTCCTCCGCCGGCTCGGGGCGTGATGAGCGACAGCCTGCCGGTGGCGGGGACCGGAGCCTCCCTGCTGATGCTGAGATAATGCACTGGGTAATAGCTTTCGACGTATTTCATTGAAATATAACAAAATATTTGCATAGCATTATTAGATAAATGGGAGCTGACTGGAAGCAGAGCTCATTTGGAAATACGATGCGAAAATTCATTTAAAATGAAAGAATATGGAAGCTTAAGTTTATGGTAACAGATTGATCGTGGAGAGTAGCTAATGACTCCCGACAAATATATCTCAGCCTCTGTATCCTTTTTCCCTGCTTGGCTGCTGCCCTGTGCACGCTCGCGCGTGCGCCAGCTCCCGTACGGAGGATGGGGATGCCTCCCCGCCTGGTGCTGCCGGTGTCAGCAAACCCCTGCCTGACGCTGTAGGTGTTAGCAAAGCCCCGATTTACGGGGGTGAACCAGAGCTGCCAGCTCCGACCCGGCCTGGGAACGCCGGGAGCCCGCGGCGCACGGGGACCGGGCGCGACGGAGCGGGAGGAGGAGGGAAAGGGCTGCGTGACTCCGGGATAAGTGCTTGGGTTTAATTTTCACCTCCCAACGCTAAAGCAGATTGAAATGAAGCGACTGTAAAGCTGCAGATGAGAGGTGGGGAAATTAATAACGTCACAGTAATAATAGCAATGAGCGGCTGTGCGTGTGCTAATTAGTTTGGAGCCCTCTCTCCAACTTGGGTGCGCCTGTGCCTGCCGGTTTAATCAGCTCGCCCACGAGCGGCGCGGCGGGGAGACGCTCTCAGGTGAGAGCGGGCTCTGCTGCCCACCTGAGCCGGGTCCTGCTCGTTAGCACCCAGGGCTGCTGCAGGGATAATTGGGGGCAAGTCAAGAGCCTTGAAATAGAGGCGGCCCCCTCCCAGCTCAGGACCGCGGGACCCGGGCCAGGTGGGGCCGCGCCGGCTCGCGTGGCTGCCGGCGGTGGGAGAAGACGCTCTCCGGCTGTGGAAACCCCAGGCAAGTTGCGTCCCAGCGCTCGGGGCTTTTGTGGAAAAAGAGAAACGTGTGTTTTGACAGCGGAAAGAGCGGAGCCCTGCGTGCGGGCTGCTCTCCTCCTTGCTGCAAAGTGTCTCTGTGAGTTCCGAGTTGAGTCCCTGCCCCGTCTCCGTGCGTTTAAGCAGCCTCGGATGCTAAGAGGCTGCACCGGCTGTGGCCCGCCTCGGTGTGGCGGGGGCTGGAGCGGCGGGGAGCCGTGCCTGGGTCTCTGCGGCCTCGTGGGCACCTCCCGCTGTCCTGCAGCAGGAGTGAGGGGGTGCTGGTGAGTAGCACGCTGCCGAGAAACTTCCCCGAATTCCAGCGAAGTTGTGGATGGCTGCTGCGAGAGGTTTCGGGGGAGCGTGGGCGGAAAAAAGGGCTGTGTTGTCTGGGACCAAGGGTGATGCAGAAGAGGTCTCCTGAGCCACCTGTGGCACAGATAAAGGCACGCGCTGAATTTCTGGCCTTCAGCGCTTTGGCTGAGCTCCTCCTTTTAAGCTGTGGGTAGGTGTGGGAAGTGAAGCAGTGCGGGAGGGAGGATGGAAGGAAGAGCAGATGAAAGAGAGGAGAAAATACGCCAAGGAAGTAGGCAACCGCTCCCTCTTTGTGTCTTTCCAGTCGCTTGCCTGTCGTTTCTCGCGAGGGTTTGGAGAGAGAGGAAGCCTTGTCTTTGGGGTGCTGGGAGATGCTGGCTGCTGGGTCACAAGCAGCTTTTTGGGGGGGGGGGGGGGGTGGTGGCCAATCCTATACCAAAATGGGTTGCTGCAGGCCTCTCTTGCTAGAGGCCAGCCAGCTGGTTAGAGATGCTGTGCTGGGTCCCAGCTGGTGCCGGTCAGCTCCTGCTCGGCAGCCCGGTGGGTCTCGGCGGAGGGTGAGGGTGCCTGGCGGGACAGGGCGATCCCGGGGGCACCGCAGGGCTTCGGCACCTTCCCCAGCCGTGCGCCGGGGCTTCGGGCACCCCGGGACACGCTGGAGGGGGTCAAGCTAACTCAATTCATCTTTGCGTCGTTTAAACCAAAGGCAGTCTATCTCTAAATTGCTTAAAGAGTCCACCAGCAGCCCTCGCTTAAAGCTGTCTTCAGAAACCGACTGCCTGTGGGCTTCTACGGGCAGTCGATACTTTAATCTTGACGTTTCCCCAACAGAAACGGTGCTCAGAAGGCTAAAGAAAGAAAACCGCTACTCAAAGGGTAGAGATCTTTCCGCACAAAATCGCGTGCGAGAAGAGCAGGGAGGAGCCGTGCCGGCCTGCCGTGTGCCAGCGGGCTCCGTCCCTCGCTCGCCCGTGTGCCGGTGCCGTCCCCATTAGTATTCGGGGCTGGTTGGAGAAGCCACTTAGGCCTGGAGACAGCTTTGCGCGGACACAATTGAAATGATTTTATAAATGACCAGCCGGGTTTGAGTGACATGCCCTTCTTAAGCTAAATAAAATTAAAGATAAACCATCTAAAAAATAGACGAGCTAAACATCCCGGCTGCACTTCATTATGCAAATGCCTCTGCCCATCGCCATGGCAATTAGCTGCCTCCCCCAAGGCGCTCGGGCGGCCGCGTAGGGCGGGATGGAGGCGAGGAAACCAGCCCCTTCTCCTCCTGTTCCTCGCTGGGAGCTCAAGAGCAGCCAGGGCCGGGCTGCTGGGCCGATGGGCCGCGGTGGGCGTGAGGACAGCCGTGGGGACGTGCCGCTGCGGTGCCCGTTGGAGCCGTGCACCTTCCGCGCTGCCGGGGCGGGAGGAGATGCCTCCGCGCTGCCCCCAGGTCCCGCGGTGCAGCTGGGAAGGAGACGCTGGCCGTTTGTGCATCTTTGGTATCCGAGTGAAGTTTTGAAACGTTCTGGTGTAAATGTTCATCGTCGGTGGCAGCAAGCGCCGTGGCGTGCTCTGGGGCACCGCCTGGCCAGGCTTCGGGTGGCGAGCGGCCGCGGGAGGCAGCGATTCGCCGCGGGAAGGTGGGGGGGAGTCCTCTTCCCTCTGCCTTTTGCAGAGAAAGAACCATCTCTTGGGGGGGATCAGGGCCTCTGAGCGCGGATCCCGCAGGGGGTTTCCGCGCTTTTCTTGGAAGCCGAGGCTTGCGCTCAGGGAGCGGGGGGGTCGGGGCTGGCTGGGAGATCCCGAGCGTGCATCGCCCTCTCCAGCCGTGGCATCGCTCGCGAGGCGACGGGCTGCCAGCGTTGCCGCCACGGCTTCTTCTCTAATTGCCTCTGTCCTCGTTAACACGTTCTCCCCTTCTTCGCGCTCCCCCTAATGAGTAACTCCTACTTGATGTACAAGATGTAAGTATACAAGTTATTAATCTTCCGCCGAAGCGATTACATTAGCACGCGATCCCTCCCTGACGGTGAGCTTGTTCTGCCGTTGCCCCCTTATCAGGTTAGCAATTTTGGATCTGCGTTAAGTGTTCAGAAATCGATTTTCAGCTTATTTTGTGCTACGAAATTTGCCTTGCCTGGATCTGTGGTACTAATTGAACAAGAGCAATTGATGTTTTAGTAGTAATTAAAGATGGTAATTATTACCAAATCTCCCCGTGGCCCTGCGTGTTCGCTTTGGACTTGTCAAAACCGGAGGCAGGCGGAATCGATCTTCATGAAGTTGGTACTTCAAAGCGTCTTCCTGGCAATGGGTTCCCACAAGGTTGGTGGTGGAGCAAGAGGGGGAAGATGGGGAGAAATTATCAAGCCTTGTGGAGGGCAGGGACGCGAATGGATGCTTCCTAATTGGGGGGGGGGGGGAAAGAGTAAAAATCTTTATCCAAAATGAAAACTTCTCATTGCTTTTAACCACAGAATCCCTGGAAGGGGGTTTGGGAATCACGGGGATGTGATGGCTGGCCCCAGCCGCGGGAACGCCGTCCCAGCCCTCGCTGCCAGCCAGCCCTCTCGCCAGCGGCCGGGAGGACCCGCGCGTTTGGCCCCGTCTCTCCGTTCAGCGCGCAGTGCCGCTCGACAGCCTTGCCAGGCCGCGGCAAGCCCTGCCGGTGGATGAATTGCTGGCCTGTTTACCAGCACCTGCTTGACGGGCAGTTTTGCCCGCTGATGCCAGACCCGAGTAGCACATCGGGACAGGCAGGAGGCGAGTTTAGCAGCCGTCCCATAAGGACGGACAGCAGGGAGGAGCAGCTCTGTGCAGGAAGGCTCACGCTGGCCCAGCCGCTTTCTGGGGCCCGCGTCCCGGGGCGGGCGAGCCCCTGGGTGCAGAGATGCTCCTGCTGCCAGCCCGAAGGGGGCCGCGCCAGGGCAGGTGTCCCACGGCTTGCTGCGGGGCTCCCAGCAGGCTCCTTCCCAGATTGGGCTGTTCCTGTTGCTCTGCAAGGCAAATCCACCGCCTTTGCTGAAATGGCTCCTGGCTGATATTTATACAGGCGAAAGCAGGATCAGGCCTGCTGAATGGCTGCCTCCCTGTCCCCATGGAAACAGATGCGGGATGCTGCAGAGCGGAGCTGCTCGCAGCGCCAACTCTGGAAGGCGGTCCTCATCCCCGGTCCCCTGGCAGAAGAGCCCTTGAGCAGGAGGAGGGGGGGGCAAGCCTGATCTCCATTTTGTCTTAGGAGAGCGAGACCCTTCTCTTCAGGGGAAAAATGGAAATGTAATCAGATCAGCTTGTATAGTGCAAATAGAAAATCAGTTTTAATAAAGCCAGAAGAAATGCAAAGCAGCCGCTTGTGATGGAAATTGTGTTAAATAGACACCTCTTTAAGGAAAAGCCGCTCTGGGGATGTGGGTCGGGGCGGAGCGCAGCCCTGGGCTCCCTCCTGCTTTTCGCCGAGATCTCGGGTGGCGGCGGGAGCAGCCTTCGCAGGCGGGAATGGCTTCACGGGCCGGCGTTTGTGCAGCAGCATCCTCTGCGGTGAGGCAGGGCGGCGGCCGAGAGGCACCAGCCCCCTGCCTCTGCAGCCCCCAGCCCTGCAGCCTCCCCGCAGGCTCCCACGCCGCAGCCCCTCCGGTGGGGGAACGGCTCCCGCCGGCGCCGCGGTGCTTAATTATAGCTCAGAGAAGGCACTTTGGCTTTATTGCTTTCATTTATTACAAAAAGACCAGCGTCTGTTTTCTGAAGCAGCTATCTGGTCAAATCGTGGCTGATAAGCAATGCTGGTCTGTCTTTTTAAGACAGCCAAAATTTATCACTTCTCACTTATTTATTTATTTTGCGAGGCTCTGGTGGTGGCATGTATTTTTCTTCAAGTGACGTTTTGCAAAAGGCTTTATTTTCCCATTCAGTCCTAGGGGGGGAAAAAAACCAAACAAACAAACAGGAAAAAAAACCAAGAGGAAGGCAGCTCTGTAATAAACCCCACTGGAAGGTACGGGAGATAACTCCGCGCTGGGTTCCAGCGGTGCCTTCGCTGCCAGGCTCCTCGAAGGCTGGTCGCGCCGCAGCAGCTGTCAACCGCTGCTTATTTCTATTTTTTAACTCAGCCGTTAAGTTGCGCCAAGCTTTTTGCGGTGCGGGATGGGGGGAGCGTTTTGCGGCGGCGTGGGGGGTGAGCTTGCCCAGCTTGATCCGCTTCCCCGTGGGCGCCGCTCTCTGCGGGCACCGCCGCAGCGAGGCAGCGCCGGAGGAGGAGATGTGAACTCCGAAGTGGACCAGACAGCGTGGGAGAGACTTGCGAGTCTGTGCGTAGCATCGTGAACGTCTTTAAATCTCTCCCCTTCCTAGCGGGCGAAGCGCCGCGTATAGCAAAATCCTCGCAGCAAATGAAACAAAACAAGGAGGAATTTAATGCACGAAACCTTTATTAGAGCCCTGAGGAACAGGCTCCCATAAAGTTTCCCTTAATGAGATTACAGGAACGATGTACCTTACGTCTGCCGGGCTGTGTCAAATGGGTTTCCAGCCTGCTTGGAGTCGGCCGGCTGCGAGCGCTGCAGAGGAGGCTGGCGGCGGGCGAGCCACGCGAAGATGCCCGGACCCCGGCGTCTCAGCCCTCTTGCGCCGCGGCTCTTGGGTGGTGGCCTCCATGCTCCGAAGCTGTCTGTGACAGCCCCTTGGAAGGCTGTTTGCGAGGTTCCTGCGAGACCGGAGCCGGGTGTCTGCCGTTCCTGCTCTAGAGCCGCTTCTGGGACGCGGGGGCCGGAGCTGGCGCCCCTGGCCGTCGCCGGGCATCCTTGGGCTGCTCCTTGCCCGGGGTGGCACCAGGCGGCAGGGCGAAGCCAGCGCAGCCGCCCCGGGGGAGAGGCTGCCGCAGGGAGCCGCGGTCCCCGCTTGCTGCCGGGAACCAATAGATTAAGCTCCGCAGCCCTCGTTTTTCCCCTCTCCGCTGCCTTTCCCCGGTGGGTGGAAGGTGTTCCAGGGATATAGAGGAAGGGCAGCGTTTCCCCCTTTCTATCAATCCTTCACTCGAAGGAAAGAGCCGGGTGTTGGGAGGGGAGGGAGGAATAGAAAGGCACGCAAAGCAAAGGCACGATCTATAATTGGCCAGCCGTAATTTCATAATTCATCTCTGTGAAACACAATGAAATTAAAGGAGTTTAGATTCCAAAGTGTAATGATCATCAATTAAATTCTGCTGGGGCTGAGCTTCCCCCTCATTTGAATTTTATTTTATTATTATTATTATTTCTCGGTGATTGCGAGAGGATGAAAACAAAAGCTGCTGCTGGAGGCTGCGGCGCGGGGAGCGGCTGGGGAGACTTAGAGGCGGCAATTACTGCGGGGTGACAGAGAAAAGCGAGGGGAAGGCGGCTTTTCCTCTGCCGCGCACCAGCGGCAGGCAGGGGAATCCATCATCCTGAGTCTAATCAGTTAATGCTGATAAACTGCCAGCAATAACAGACAATTGAGCCGGGGGTTTTGGGCTCGGAGTTCATTCCTTTTGGAAGTGCCATAACTAACCCATTAAAAAGAGAAAAAGCACAAAAGCAAAGCCCTGGCCCCTGCCTGGGTGCCCTAATGAAGGCTGCTGTTGATTCTTTTGAGCGTGGATGATGCTGTGTTTAGCGGCTATTGATGCCAGAGGTTTAGCCCAGGCTGGAAAAGCCGCTCGATGCTTTGAAGAAAGGAGTTTGTGTTTATCCCTGGCAGCTTTTGCCCTGGGTGCCGGCTCCTGGCTAATCCCGGGGAGACGGGCGAGGAGGCCCCAGCAGATCAAGGGCTGGGTCTGCGTGTGGCCCGCCGGGACTGGGCTTACTGGGCTGCGCGCTGGGTGCCTGTAGGATCCGGCCCTTAAAATAGGGTGCGACGACAGCGCAGAACGCCGTGCTACGACGGCTCCCTCGGGGGAATTGCCTCCCGTGGGCTGGATGGCTTATCGTCTCCCTGTGAAATTACTGATGCAAATGGAGTCAGGCTGCGCTTGCTCTTCTCGCAAGCTGCCTCTTGAAAGGCAGAGCCTGGCTTAGGAGCGCAGCTACGTTCGGCGTGTGTTCGCTTTCCGCTTGCGGTGGTTAAACACAGGCCGACGAACAGAAAGCCACCGCTGCTCCGGAGAAACGCGGGCTTGGCGAGACGCTGGCTGGAGCTGGACGGCACTGGCTTCCCGCCTCGGACCGCTCTTCTGCCTCGCTTAACTTCTGGCATCACCCGCAGAACGTGCGGTGAACGGTCTGACCCGCAGACGACAAATCACGGGAATCGATCTCCGCAGGAAGCTCTGCGCAGAGGCCGGAGAACCGAGGGCCGCGGGGGCTCTCCGGGCTGATTCATTGCCCCGGGAACCGGGGTCACTTCCAGCCACGAGCCCCTCGGTCTGGCCTGGCTAGCTCGGCTTTTAGTGTGGCTTCCATCATCGTTTGAGGCTATGTGGACAGAGGCGTCCAGATTTATTTACCCGCGCGACCTAGACAGCCAGCTTCCCTTACTTTACAAGGAATAGCTTTTCCCATAAATTACACAGCCGGGGAGCGACCGCTCTCCTTGTCCATCCCGAGTAACAGGGAGCGGAGGAGCTCCCTGACCTGCTTTTCCTTCGGCAGGGGAGATTTCTCGCCCGGACACCCCGGCGGGGTTACAGCTTTCGGGGCGCCGAGGCTGCTTTTGCAAAGTTCCTCCGTGTTTAATTACGCTCGCTGCAAAGCCTGCGCCTGATGTCTGGTCCGCGCTTGTCTGGCTCGCGCTTCCAGCCACTGGGTTTTTTTTTCCACCTTTGTTGTTAGACTGAAGAGCCCTCTATTATCAATTCCTTCTGTTCTCTGTGCAGGTATTTAAAGACTTTGATCAAGTCACCTCATCACCTTCTCTTTGTTAATCTGGAGAGACTGAACTCCTCGAGACTTTTGCGATGCGGCAGGAATTGTGCCTCTGCATCCCTTGGCTGCTTTGAAAATCCCAGCCGGAGAGTCGAAGGTTGGGCACCTGAAAACGAGAGGGTATCTGGCGACCTCGCCCCGTTACATCTCTCTGCTTCTCCCCCCCTTTGCAGTGGGCTTTGACATCGCAGAGGAATCGTGCTAGTGACTCTGTCGGAAAGTTTCCGTTCCTGGTTTTTTTTCTTTCCTTTTTTTCTCCTGCGATGGATGATAACTCCGTCTCGGAAGCAGATTTCCCGGGGAGACGCTGGCTCTTCTCCGAGTTCTCCCCCCGCCCGCACTCTCTGCCCCGAGCCGGCGTCCCCGTGCCTGGGAGCTGCGGGGCGCGCGGCCAGGGGAGCTGGGGAATTGCTGCTTCCTTCTCCCGCCGTCTTGCCTCCGCAGGCAGGGTGCGTGCCGCGTTTGCGAGCGTCGTGCTCCGCTGCTAGCCTGCTCCTCTCGGTGGTGGCGGGCACCCCGTTGCCTGTGCTTGGGGCGGCGGGAAGAGCGGCGTCTGCGAGTTGTTTTCCTGGAGAGCTGAAAAATCGCAGCGCGTTCAGCTTTGAATGCTTTCGTGGATCAGTCAAGGAGGACTAGCTTTAATCTAGACCCAGCAGACCCTTCTGCACAACAGATTTGGGCGGTTGCGTGAGCTAGCTCCAGGAAAGCCTCTTGGGAGCCCGCTAAAGCCTATCATCAAAGGTATTTAGTCCTTGCAGGGAACAGGCTTGTGGAAAGACTAAATGATCCAGAAAGGATGTTTCACCTCAGAGGGGTCTATTTTCCAGCCTGGCTCTGAATTACAAACTCCTCGCTGTGCTGCGTGCCCGGCTCGGCCTCCAAAGGACCGAAGTGCAAGGTGTTTGACGGTTTTCAGGGCCGGGATTACCTGGGTGCGCAGCTCGGATGTCCCCGGCGCGGCTGGGCACGAGGAGCAGCGGCACGGCGGGGTGGCGGCCTCTGCCAGCTCTTTCCATTCGCTAATTCCCCTCGCCCCCCAAGCCCCCCTCGCTTTCTAAAGCTACCGCAGGGGCAGACCTCCTCGGGGTGGAGGCTGGAGCCGGTCAACCTGGCAAGGAGCGAGCGCCGAATCCCGCCGCGGAGCCGGGCTGGCCCTCCTTCGCGGCCCCCCGCTCCCAGTGCGCGGGGAGGAAGCCTTCCTCCCCTCATCCTCCTCTCCCCCCGCTGCCCCAGCGTAATGCGTTGTCAGGACCGGGAGGATGGACAGGGCGCACCGGGTCCTGATGAGATGATACAGCAACGATTCCGTTTCATCTCGAATTTGACATTAAACTTTAATAGTCTCAAGGACAAGAAGCCAAGAGATATCAGATGTAATGAGATAAAGCAAAGTTTCTCTGACAGCAAATTTGATCACAAATGGGCTCCGAGATTGCTTCTTTGATATAAATGAAACATAATTCATCTTCCAGTGCCTTGAGTGGGCTTTCAGGCCACGTATAATAACAGTGCCGCCGTTACCTAGCTCTGACAAGTGCCTGCGTGGCACGAGGAGGAAGGGCCCCGAGATCCCGCTCGCTCTCCTCTGTGGCCCTGGACGGGGCATCAAAGGAGGCAGCCTGCTGCCAGGAGCTACCGGGCAGGCAGGGACAGGCAGCACCGCTCGGCTCCCGCGGCACAGCCGGGGAGAGATGCTTCCAGCCCCGGAAAGCCGGGGGCCGCTCGTGCGCGCCTGGGCTGCGCTCCTCTCATCCCTACGGGCTCCCTGCGGTCCCGTCCTGGAGGGCTCGGCCAGCACCGAGAGCTGCTGGAGCCCAGCACCAGCCCTGCCCGCCAAGGGCGTCAGCTGCGGTGGTGGGCTTTGCAGGGGAAAGGGAGACGCGGGAGGCCCCCGGGGGATCGGAGGGGTGCAGCAGAGTCTCGTCACCCATCACGGTTGCTCAGGCTGCTGCAGCCGGACCGGGAGGCCGCAGAGCTGTGGTGCTGCCGAGCTCTGCTGAGGGGCTTGCTTCAGCCTGGTCGACACCCTCCTTCACGGGGACGTTGGCATTAGCGGACAGACAAATAGGCGAGCCACAACTCTCTTTAGTAGCAGCGGCGACTGCTGATTTTTGTGCTGTAGGGGTTTGTGTAAGTTTATTCCTGCCCATAAGAAGTCAAGAGGCGAAGCCTTGCACGTGCATGTCGCACGGGGGGGGGGGGGCCTGCCGCCTTCCCACCTGGAGGCTGCTGATTTCTCCTGTCCAGCCAGCACGGCGAAGCGCAGCTGCTTGTCTGGAGGACCCAGCCCCAGGGCCGTTTGTGAGGCTTGGCCAAGGACGACTGAAACGAAGCAAGTGCTTCTGAACGGCCCGGAACCCGCAATAAGTTCACAGAGAGGTTCAGTGAGCAATTGTGAATAACAAAGCAATTCACTAAAATCTATCTGATTGCAGTTAGCTGAGCAAAGGGAAGGGCCAAGCGCATCGGGTAAATCGTTTGCGACAAAGGGTCGGCCAAGCTCCGGTTGGGAAGATTAATTAGTTAGTGCTTGAAGAGATTGAAAAGAGGTGAAAGACTGCCCGACGCTATCAATTAGTCATTCAGAAAGCAGCACCGGCGAGGCAGGCGTGCGCCTTGCGCCCAGCTCCGCAGCTCGCCGCAAGCGCGTGCTCCGGCGCCGCTGACCGCGCGGGGAGCTGGAGTCGGGAAACCCAGCAGCGACCCCAAAACTCGGCCCTGCGTTTGGGCAGGGCTGTACCCCAGATTCGGTGGGGTTTGGGTACGGGACGTGCCTCGGCAGCTGTTGGAGCGGGGCTTGAGGAATGGGGGCCGGCATGTAAACGCAGTGGCGAAGCAGACGTGCTACGAGTTTGCTGGGTGCTTTAAAGCCCCCTTTATTCCTGAGAATCACCGTGTCCCTGCCTGCCAGAGGAGGGGTCTCCTACCAGCCGAGAGCGTTTGGCTCTCCGGAGCCGCTCGGCCCGCGCGCCCAGCACCCGCCGCACGAGCGCCGTGCTCGCTCGGCTTCCCGCAGCCCCGGAGGAAGACCTCGGGGCCGATAGTGCTGCCGCTGTAATTATAATGGATTCATTTTGCACCGTTTCCTGATCTTGTTATTATCGTTGTCGTCAGGATTAATTTAGCTCTGTGTTTTTCCTCCCCCTTTCTTGTTACAAGTGTCTGGGAGAGGATATGACAGCATCCTAATGGCCGGCGTGTTAGTTAGGTGAGACGAGGCAGTGCTCCCCAGCGGCGTGACCTTTCCCGGTGCCGCTCGGCGCGGCCTCGGCGGTGACAGCGAGTGACGGGGCCGCGCTCCGGGCCCCGAACCGGCTGCCCCCGCGCCCCGGCTTCGTCCCTTCCCTTGCGGCGCTGGCGGCGTTTCCAAGTCGCGCGCTGCCGGGGCCGCGCCGGGTGGGTTTCGGGGGTCTGCAGGCCTCTCCCGGTCTTTTGCCTACAGATGTCTCTCTCGAGCAGCTCTGGGGTGCCTGGAGCTGGGCTGTGCCTGCCGAGGCAGAGGGGATGGCGGCGGCTGCTGCTGCTGAGCCCTTCCCCCTGCGCAGGCAGGCACATCTGGTGACAAATGCCATCAAGCTGCTGGAGCGGGGGCCAGGCATCCTGCGAGGAGCCTAACACTTGCTGCCTTTTCTTAATTGGCAAGACAGGCTTGATTTATTTCTTAATTAACAGACAGACATGCGTGTGATTACGCGTTTTGTTGTAGGTACTCTTTGAAGTGACGGTTCCCCCTGGGAAGCCCCGGGGAAAGGCGGCGGGGTGGGGGGCAGCCGGGCTGCGGCGCGGGAATCGGTGGCGTGGGGCGTCAGGAGCTGGACGGAGAGTGAGAAGCCTGGCCGTGAGCATCCCCTTGGCGTTTCCCGAGGTCCGGGGCAGCGTGATGGAGGGAAAAGCTGTCCCTCCTCCTGCCGCCTAACCACGGATGTGGGAATCCGCGGAGCTGGGACAGATGTGTCCCTTTCCAGGGCACCGTCAGCGCGCTCGGTTCAGCGATGCAGTTTTCCGCGTGCCTTGGAAAAGGGCTGGTTTGCCCATGGCCTTATACTCGGAGCAGAGGAGGGGTCAAACTGGCAGAGAACCTGCAGCTGCCCCTTGAATCACCTGGAAGAGGCGGCTGCGAGGTCAGCTCGGGCTGGGGGTCTGCAGGCATTAACCTACGTAGGCACACGACTGAGCCCGCAGCACCGGTAAGGAGGTCAGCAGCGTCGGGGCGCGGGGCAGGCAGGGAGGAGAGGCCCAGGCAGCGGGACCCCCTCGAGGGCTCTGCCTTGCGGTTCTGGGCAGAGCACGGGCCTGGCTGGGCGCCGGGGTGCAGGCGGCAGCGGTGGTGCGGTGCCCTGGGACCGCTGCCTCCGGGCTGCTGGGGCCGCGTCCTGCCCCCGCCAGCTCGGCAGCGGTCCTTTTCCCAGCGCCTGCAAGGGCGGGGTGCAGGAGAGGACGAGGAGGGCTTTGTGTTGCAGTTGCGGATACGTTAATTGTCTGTGGGGAAATGAACAGGAGGGTTTTGCATGACAAAGCAGCCTGAAAATCAAGGGTGGCAGCTGCTTCGTTTCCTGGTTTTTTTATAAATTTTTATTATCATTAAATTGCTTCCAGTGACCTGTAGTATTTTTGTACAGTGGCAATTACAGCTCTTGGAGGATTAAACCGCATGCGCACGCACAACCCGCTGACTTCGTCTAAAGGGCAGAGCCGGGGCTCCCCGGTGCAAAGGCAGCCGGCGCCTCTCTCCCCTCGCCCCGTTTAGCCTAACGAGGCCCCGCGCGTCCTGAAACCGGGGCGCGCGTCGGCCGGCTGCGATCGCAGGGAGGAGACGCTGGTGCGCGGAGGCAAACCGCGGCTCCGGACGGGCTGGCGGGCTCCCTCGCAACGTTTGGGTGCCGCGCTGCTGCGCGGTCTCGGTTGCCGGCCTGCCAGCTGTACTTGCCGGAGAAGGAACTGGGGACGTTTCTGTGATTTCTATATTTTCAAATATTCAGTTCGATGCTTTCAGTGACCGACGTGCCGTTTGCTGGTCTGGGACGGGTAGCCTAACCGTGCTCCACAAACGCAGCCCGTCTGCCGGCTGCGATTCCCTGGAGCCTGCGGGAGTTGCCCCCAGCAGGGCCGGGGCGATGGGAGGACGGGGCCAGCGCGTTCAGCGCGCCCTGCTCCTTGTTCCCCTCCCGGGCCTCGGAGGACAGCGCCGGAGTTTTCCAGCGATGCTGTGCTGCGAGAGCTTTTTCATTCCCTTCGCCCCCCCCGCGCTGCATCGAGCCGAAGCGCGAGGGGTTGAGCGCAGGCTGCTGATGGGGTCCTTCCTGCCTGAAACTCCTGGTGAATAGGAAAAGTCGAATTGATTCCCTCTAATAAATGAAGCGGTTGGATGTCTCATTTGTAAGTTGACATCCACGCCGGCGCTTCAGCTGCTGCTTCTCACCCCTGGCTGGGAGATGCACTTATTAAGATGGCATTCTGCAAAGCTATTGCCATTTACCGGGAAGCCAATCTATCTGCAATTCGCTTCGGGTCGGGAAGGAGCCGCTGGAGGGGGCAGAGCGGGCCGGGGGCGGGAGCGGGCTCTGGGGCGGCTTTGGATGCCTGCTTTCTGCCAATAGATCGCTGTCTCGTTCATCGTCTGTCGCCAGAGGAGATCGCTTGCAAACCTGGCCAGGGCTCTTGGTGCGGCCCGGGCCGCCTGGCGGCCGGCGCGGCGTGGTCTGCGCGCGTCGGGGCCGGCTGGTGCTTGGCGAGGGGTGTCCGGGTGCGAGGATCGGGGGGGGGTTTCAAGGCTGTGCGCCGCTGTACGTGCTGCAGCGGCAATTTGTCGGGCGTTCCCCTGGTGCCCATCTCTGCTGGTTTCTTTGTTCCCTGCAAAGCCGATGATGGAGGCCGCAAGTTCTGCCCTTTGGAGGGGAGCAGGGGACGCGGCGGGGACAGCGCGCCAGTTCAGCGCCCTTCTTCTGCGAGGGCCTCGTGATGGAAGCGGTTTTGCCCGCTCCCCCTCCCCCTCCGCTTTCTGTTGTGGTTCCTCCGCAGGACTGAAAACAATCAGGATAAATCAAAAACCCTCCCTTGGCCTCAGTGAGGTGCTGAGAACTCGGGGTAAGAGTTTATCCATCCTAAATAATAATGCACTGGAGCTGCCAGCTCCCCGCTGACTCGATTTGCATGATGCTAAAAATCAATGACCCGGGAGGCTCTTTGATGCACGGAGAAGAGAGTCCAGAGGACTCGGTGCCGGACTATCCAGGGACACGCGGGATGCTGGAAGCTATTAACAGTGAGGATGTTGTCACGGGCTAGCCATGCCCTGGATTTCACACCAATCTAACAAAGGGAGCTAGTTGCTGCGAGCGCAGAGCCTGGGCTGATTAAATCTTTGTTTAAGAGCTCCAGAGCTCCATTACCTACATCAGGAGGGAGTTAATTAAACAAGGAAGGTGGGAGGTGGCAGTCGATGTGGCCGAGGGCATCTCCACAGAGGCGCCGCTCCTGCACGGCGCCAGCCGCCGCTCGCACGTCGCTCCTCCGGACAGCGTGCCAGACGAGAGCGAGCCTTCAGCAAAGCCCGTCTGCTCACGTCGGTGCCGGCGCTTTCCAGGGCCGGGAGGCGGCTGGAAAATTCCGGTGCCTTGCCGCCTCCTCTCCAGCCCCTGCTTTTCCTTCCCCTCTCCCAGGGAGCCTCTGGAAGACAGCATTTTTCCCAGGGCTTTGGGTGCTCCTCGCTCTGCCCCAGCCCTGTCGAAGCCATCCCGCTGCCAGCTGGGGCAGAGCCCCGTGGCTCCGGCCGCTCCTCCCTGCCTGTCAGTGCAATTACTGCCGGAATCGCCCCTGCACGCTCGAGGCGGGAATCGGGCGCAGGGCTGACGTCCGCTGCGGGCGGGCCGGTGCATTCGGGCACGCGCTGGCGCAGGCGCTGGTGCGTTTGTATCCTGGCTGCCGAGCGGGATTTTAACCGGCACCTCGTTCAGTTAGCACGGTGGGGGACGAGCGGGTGGGAAAATCGGCGGAGTTCCCCTCCAAGGCCAATGCAGCAGCTGTCTCCCCAGGCCCCCCTGTTTGTTCTTTGGGTATCAGGCTGCCCGTAATCGGTTTCCGCTTCCATTAGGCGCGTCCCTGTCAGGAGCTGGAGGCTCGGTGGCAGCCACCCCGCTGCTTCCATTTGGCTGTACGAGGCAATAGATTAGATTCCCGTTTGCTTCATGGAAGATCCCTAGCGGTATCAATTGGGTACGTCAGAGGGACCCGGGGGAATATTTCTTCCTTTATTTATTTATTGGAGTCGAAGGCATCGCAGGCTATCACAGCGAGACACATAATGTCTCTCTCCTGTCTTCACTCACACTCACTCACTCTCTTTCTTTTTATGGCTCGTAATAAAGCACAGCAAAGGTTATCTCCAGGAGGAGAGAGGCTGTTGCTGGGCCGGTACCCAGCCGTGCTGGGTGGAGCGTGCCAGCTCGCAGACCCAGGCACCCGCTCGCACAGATGACGTCTGTCGCGTCACCCTTGACGCCTGGCGTTTCCGAGAGCCTGGTGTGTCGCTGCCTGCATGCAGCTGCCCCGCGTCGCGCCCGCCCCTGCCCCGGCTGCCTGCTCAGCGCATCCCGGCCGGCCCCGGCGTGGGGCAGAGCCGAAGGCGCCGCTCGGCCGCCCCATCCCCTCGGTCCAGCCCTGGCAGGTCCCGAGCGCTGCCGGCTCCTGCCGCAGGTGCCACCGAGAGGCACCAGAGCAAATCTAATGAAATATGCAAGAAAGTGGTGCAAATAATTTAAATCTGTCAGCGCTGGAGACGGTGAGAGGTGAGGATAATGAAAGAAGCCCCGACGATGCCTGACATCCTAGATACGTCAGCCGGAGCAGGCGCTTCATTACAGTGCTGTGGGCCCCGGCCGGGCGCGGGGAAGGGGAAATGTCAGTTAATGATCTCGGATTCCTCGTGGCACGCCGGAGCAGCCGGGCCAAATCCCTTCTCTCCTGCAGGCAGCTGAGGGGTTAGCAAAATGAGGGTTACTGTAAGAGAAAAAAGCTTAGCCAGCCTGAAACTTGCCGTTTGTCCTCGCGGTCCCTGGGGAGGGATGCCTGCCCGCAGGGGAGGCGGTGCAGAGCCCCGGCGGGCGGCGTGGGGCCGAGGGCTGTGCGGAGGAGCATCGCTCCTGCCCGGCTGGGCTGTCCGCGGGGCAGCTGCCCGCACGCCGAGATCCCGTGAAATTCTGCAAAAGACACGGTCTTCCCCGTTTTGATGAAGCTGCTGAAGTTTGCTTCACGTTAGCTGTGTGTTTCTCTGGGTTAGGATGGCCTCTGTCCGTCCCGCAGGCAGCCTGGTTGCTTTATAGGGCCTGTTAATCTGGTTTGTATAAAATACTGTTGGCTCCTGTCATCAGCTGTCTCCTGTTCCCACCGAGGTCAAGTGCGGACCTCCCATCCATTTCAATGAGAAGGGCAGGCCATAAAACATGCTTTATGAGCATTAGCTAATGAATCCCTCCCACGAGGCGTGCGCTATGCGGCGAGGTGGTTGGGAACAGTTCCTTTCTAGTCCCCTCGAGTGGATTCCCTGGCTCTTCTGGGGGGTTTCCTGCAAAGCAACGGGGTTTGTAGAAGGGGGACGAGGACGATGCGTGGCCCGCTGCTGTAATTATCATCTGCCTCTTGCTGGGGTCCCTGGTGCAGGAGCCTCGGGATGGCCCCGTGTCACCCCCGCTGCATTGCCCACCGGGACGCGGTGGTCCTGCCCCTTGCCACCCGCCGTGGCCTGGCTCCAGGCTCGCCGTGGAGGGTTTGCTTGGGACTAGCCTGCGGGTAACTCGCTGCGTGCCTACCTCGGGAGCTAGGGAGCTGCCCGGCTCGCAGGCGCCCGCTATTAATGCGCCGGCTCCCCCCCGAATCGTCGCTTTACTCCGGCTCTGTCTCTGGGAGTGAGTCCCATTTGAATGTTAATGCCTCTAAGATGAAACCTGGCTGATTAAATTTTAGACTTGCAAATGGATTTGGTAAATAGATGTTAGGAGAGGCGGGACAGAGACTGCCTGCCTTGATAGCAGATACAGTAAATAGCAGCACTTTGTGATTAGGCGAGAGATTCGCTCTCGGAAAATGGGAGTCTCGAGGGGCTGTTTTCTGGTGAGAAATCCTTTAAGTAAATAAATTTACGGCAGTTTTTCTTTTCCCAAACAAAGAAAAGTCCCTCGGCTGCTTCTCCCAGGCTGTCTGCGGGCAGCTGAATGGGCAATAGAGAGCCGCGCGGCCGGGCTGGGCGGGAGCCCTGCTCGGGTGCTGGCCCGAGGCAGCGGGCGCTGGCGCCCCGGAGGGCAGCGGGACGACGAGCCGCGCTGTTCGCGGCCTCCTGCGCGGCGCGCGGAGGGAGGAGGGCTTTGTGGGAAATGCCTCCGGGATCGGTTCCCGGCGGCGCCACGGGTGCCGTGTGCGTGGTAGTCCAGATTGCCGAAGGCTCGCCGAGCCCTCCGGTAAACGCAGCCCCTGCGGGGGCTGAGCCGGGCGGGGTGCCAGCGCCCCGCGGACGCTGCTGCGCTGCACGCAGGAGTAACGGGCAGGCGGGGAGGGATGGAGCCTCGCCGCTCCTGGGGAAGCGCTCGAGCATCGACCGCTCCTGTCGGCGGGCGGGAAAGCAAAGGTGGGGAGCGGAGCCGCAGCCTGGAAGAGAGATCCTTCCCTCCTGCCCGGCCCCGGCAGCAGCCTCCGGCTCGGTTGCAGCTGAGGATGGATTGCTCCTGCTTGGTGCGCAGGTCTATTTTATTTTCCCTGTGAAAAAGAAAGCCTCTATTTGAAACGCCTTTAAAAATGCAGATAGCGGGGCAAACCGCATCGACCCCTGCATATAACATAGAGGAAGGTTTTAGTAACAGTATTGCATTCGTTCTTATCTGGAGCGGTATGAAGTATTGAGAAGAAAGGAAAAAGTAAGTGTTAAAGCCGGAGCCTGGATTTAGCACGTATTAAATCATTTGTCTTTTGCTCCCCTGCTGAGCTCGAGCGTACAGGGCTGCTCCAGCCCAAAAATCTGGGGAGAAACCCTGCGCAGGCAGGCCGTGCCTGGCAGCGGACAGAGGCTTTCCTTCGCGCCGCTTCCCTCCGTGGCAGAGTCTTCCCAAGCCGGTGCGATTTTCAGGGCAAACTGGGTTTCCTCGCCGTGGCTGGGGGGATGCTGCTCTCGGATGCCCTTTGCTTGGCGGCTGCCCCGCGGTCCGCCTGGCCGTCGGCTCTCGAGGGAGAGCGCGGCCGCGCGCCCTGCCCCGTGGCTCCGCTGAGCGCCTCCCGGCCGGAGCCCCCCAGGGTGAGGGTGCGTGCCCGGAGGGGTCTCCCGCTTCGGGGGACGAAATCGGGTGCGGGGACTTCGCGTCCGTGGTGGCCTGCCTTTCTGCTGGGGGAGCTGGGCTAGGGAGCATCCCTTGGGAGTTACGCTTCCTGTTTACCCATCTGAAATCTCCATTGCTTTTTTGTGCCGTATATTGAAACATACATCATCTGTTCATTAAAGCATAATCTCCAAATTATACCGGCTCCGAGCAAACAAGGTTACGCCGGCTGCTTGCATTAGCAGGGATCAATATCGCTCCGTGCCTGCCGCAGCTCTTTGGGAGGAGCTGGTGCTAAATCCTCATTTCTTCCAGGCAGGCTGCAGGAGGCCGGCGGGGGGGGGGTGGTGGGGGCGGCAGCCGGAGCGCTGGGTTTTCCTTCCGTGAATGAGGCAGAAGCAACCTGAGAGGGGGCTGGTTCGGGTGGTGCGGGGCACGTGTAGAGCACCTGCGTGTCGCTTACTGTGTGGACGGGCGAATGGAGATGCCTGGCAAAATTCCCCGGAGTTGAATCAGTGGGAAATAATCTTTCAGGTGGTAAGTAAAAAAAAAAAAATTAACAATTGCCCCAAAGCAACCAGTTGAGGCTTCTCATGGAAAGAGCGGCCCGTGGTTCAGGAGCAGAGTTCCTTGGGAGCGCGGAGGCTCCTTTCCCACTGGGAACCGGCGAGGAGCCTGGACTGTAGCGGGCGCGTTAACGCACGCGCTGTTTGCCGGCAGTGGAGCTCGGTGTTTTGTACAGCCTGGCTGGTTTCCAGGCTCCGTAGCGTGTTAATGCCTGTCTTCTCCAACGTGTGACTCGGGGCTCCGTCGCATCCTGGGAATCCTCCTGTTAACAGCAGTGGACGCGGCTGGGCTCGCGCCCAAGTATGTCCCTAAGGCTCTGCCAAAAGGTATGGGCTTCAGAAACGAACGGGAGACAGAGACCTCCTTCGGTCCCTTACCTAGCGGGACATTGACTTGAGGGGCTTTGGGGAAGTTTGCTTTACTTCCTTTTTAAAAAAATACTGCGTTTCATTGCCGGTGCTGTTGGGCACTCGGTTTCACGGCCCAGCATCGCAACCCTCCCTCTGGGGATGACTCCACGTCGTGTACTTGCTGTCCTCCGTAAAACACCTCGCGCTGGTGAGACGCGGGGCGTGCGGTGCGTTCCCGGGCTGCCGGCTCTCCTGGCCGAGGCGGGCAGCGGGGCTCGGCGCCGCAGGCAGCGTGCGGCCCGCCGGCGGCGGCACAGCAGGCGTTATCATTGAGAGACATTATCGCGGTACCCTGACCACGGTCCTCGTGGGCGCAGTAGCTGGTTTTGATTTGACAGGATTCATGGGAAAGTATTTTAAATAATACATGAAGTTTCCGTGCAGTTCAAGGCTTGCGTGCTTGTTTAACAGCAGCTGCGATGTGTTGTCGTCTGATAAACATGCTCGTTATGTATTATGTGTATCGCATCCCGATGCCGGATTCCTAGGGAGGTTTCTCCGGTCGTACAGCCGGGCGGTTTGCTGTGCGTGTGGATGAGGTTGCGTTAGCATCCCCGATGTAAACGCTGCCGGGAAGCTCTGCTCAAAGCAGCCTGCCATGCAGAGGAAAGGAGAGTCTAATCGCTACATCTAATTACTGAGAAGGGGAAATCGACAGGGAGGATTTCCAAGCGTCTTAAAATATCCTGAATTCCCTCCCTTTCATGGTGCTGCTTGCTAGCTTCAGCGGAGCTCTGCTGCGTAAGGAGGATCAGGCTTCAGGCCCCGGGGCTCGACCCAGCGTGGGAGAGCGGGGCGCGGGAGGAGGCACGAAGGCTGCTCGGCTGCCTCCGAGCCGCGGGCAGCGCCGGCGGCGAGGGAGGGATGAGCAGGCACCGAGGCCTGGGTAACTCGGGCCGCCCAAACCAGAGGGCACCTGGACCTCTGCTTTCCGGCGCCAAAGCTTGCAGCCTGATGCCCTGGCTCCTTCGGTGGGGTCTCGAGGCTCTCGGCTGGAGGGGGCACGGGCCTGGGGACCCCGTGCGCACCATGGAGCCCGGCAGCGTTTGCTAACCAGGAAGGCGCGACGTGGATGCGCGGGAGCTGCTGCAGGAGGCCTGGAAATAGCTCTTGTGCGCGGGGAAGGGGGACCCCCGTGCTTCGAAGGCACTGAGAAACTTGGATTTCAGGCAGATGGAAGAAGGGAACTAATTAAAAATAAACAAACACGCACGTTGGTCCGTTTTTCAAAGGTTACACGTATTCTGCAAATTACGCCTGCCGGCCTCAGGCAGGGGACTCGGGGGGGGGGGGAGGTTCGATGGAAAGTAGCAGGGCTGGCTCGCCGCAAGGAGCACGAGCTGTGCTCAGCCCCGGCCTCCCAGCGCCGCCGGCAGCACCAGGACGGGGCCGTCCCACGGGACGGGGATTGGGAGCTACGCCTGACCTTTAAGGGGGGGTCGGCTCGCGGCCTGAAGCGCGAAACCCGCTTTCCCCGGGCGGCGGTCGCTCGGCGGGCAGCCGATCCCGCGGCAGCGGGGATGGGGACAAGGAGGAGGAAACCGTTGCGGGTTTGGTTTCCTCTCGGGCTTCTCGCAACACGGGAGCAAACATTTCCGACATCCCACGGTGAATATTCAGGGCTCAGACCTAATCTCCCTTTCGCTCACATGCTGATGAGGTCGTCGGCATCTGTTGTTTGAGCTTCCCCAGCGGAGCAAAGCCTTGCAGAGGCTAAGGGTGGCCTGGGCTGCCTCCCTGCCCGACCAGCCCACGCCTGGGACGGAGAGCAGGGGGCCAGCGCTGCCCCTCTGCCCGTCCCCGGCGCTTTGGACTTCAGCGCCTTCCCCGGGCAACGCGGTTCTGCGCTTCGGGGAAGCGAGCCAGCTCCTTAATGAGAGGCAACCACCGGCTCTTACCTTGCTAGGCGGCTAATTGAGCTGTGCTAGCTGCTCTCCTGTTAGGCAATCACCGGGAGTTTGTCTAAAGCAATTGCTGAGCACCCGCCGGATCAAAGGGCCCGGGCTCCTCAGCCTGCCAGCGCCCCGGCTGCTGTCAGGGCCTTCCTCCGCTTCCCGGAGTGACTGGTTGACAAAATAAATCTGTGGGAGAAGGAGGCATTTCTGATCTGCTGTCATCTTCCCCAAACGCTCCTGATGCATTTTCTTTCCTCATTACACGCGAGATGTCAAGTCCTCACCTGCGAGAGTGCAACTCGACGTCTCTCCGGCACGCCAGCCTCCCCGAGCGGCTTCAATCTCCCGCAGCAGCTGCCGACAGGGACCCTGCGGAGGCGGCTGCCTGGGGGGAGCTGCCCCCCGCCTTCCCAGCGGCTCTGCCTCCCCGCCTGCCGCCCTTCGGGCTGGTCTCCCTCCCGTGCCCCGCACCCCTGCCCTCTGCCCCACGGCCTCGGTGGGAACAGACCGTGTTTACTTACGACGTGGAGGTCCCTTCAGCCAGAAACCGGGTTGTCAGCTTGCTCGTCCTCCTCCGAGGCCGGGCTTTCCCGGGGTCCGCGCCTCTCTGGTCGCTCCTGCAGGCGACGCGCAGGTCTGGGCGTGTACCGGCACGTGTGGGTGCAGGCCTGGCCCTGGGAACGCTTTCCCAGCCGCCGCGGGGCCGGGAGCCCAGACCGACACGGGGCTCGGGAAAGGGCGGCTGAGCCGCTTCACCTCCAGCATGCCTTTGTGGAGGAGAAGGAGCAATTAGCAGTCTGATAGCAAGAGTAATAGCAGATGCTCATAATTAACTCACTATGCATGTAAGCAGCTATTGTCTCCATTTTATCCTGCGTAGATTGATATTCAGGAGTGACTCATTATATAGACAGAACCTATTTTGCCTGCAGAGCGCAGCCACCGGAATGGAAATGGTAATTAGAGTTGGCTGTATCCCTGCCAAAAGGTTTGAGAGGAGAAGGCGCTGGGGTGGGACAGGCGCCCCTCGCCTGCCGGGAGCGCTGCCGCGGGGGCCAGCCGCGTCCTGGGCTGGGCGCTCCCCCCGCGCTCGGCACAAGGTTTATTACTGCAGAGCTGCAGCCGGGCTGTCCCCGGCCCGCTTTTGAAAAGGAGAGTTGAAAAATGGCTGGAGAAACTGGAGAGCGGCCAAAAACTGCAGAGAGTTGCAAAGAGAAGCAGAACGAAGCGAGGTCAAACGCTGCAGCTCTCGGCAGCCCGAACAGTGCTGCCTCTTGCCTAGAAGCGCTCTCCGGGCCAGCCCTCCCCTCGCTGGTGTGACTGGTACCCTTCGCTGGCGTGCTCTGGGGGCTCGCTCCCATTCGGGCCCCTCCTGAGGAGGGCTGTGGGGTCCGCTAAAGGATGCGGGGGCTGTGCCCGCCACCCCGACAGGGGCGAGTACGGCTTCCCCATGCCTGGCGCTGGTTTCAGAGGGAGGAGCACAGCGAGGTACATGGGGGCACATCGTCGGTCCCCGCCGCAGCCAGGTACCCCGCGCATCGATCCCACCAGGGCCCTTAGCGCATCTCTCGCGGCTCAAGAAAACCGAGCGGTGCGGCGTGACTGGCAGCTAGCGCGCCCGCGCTCGTCTCGAGGCGTGTATCGACCCCAGGAAACTCATCGAGTCCTGTCGAGGGCTGAGGGGGATCTGGCCTGTCGCGTCGGTGAGAGGCAGGGCTGTGAGCTTTCAGACAGCGAAACGTGGTCCGTGCGATTATGCCTCTGCATTTTAGCCGTGTCTGCTGGTGGCTACCGAGCTGCAGGGACTCGCTGGACCCGACTCCTTTGGACATCCCGGTAATTGCCTGTGTCAATTGGCTTTCCTGGAACAGCTTCTCTAAGGATGACCCTCCCTGGGGAGAGGTTTAAAGCTGCTACTGCAGTCTGTCTTTTGGTGGTGGTTTTTTTTTTTTTTCCTCCCTGCTCTCACCATCACCTCTTAAAAGCCCTTCACTCGAGATTGAGTCGGGAAAGGTTTATTTGTGTAACCCGATAAAGTATCTTCACGCTGCAAAGACACGAGCCGCCGAGGCTGGCGGCAGCGCGGTCCCTTTGGCCCAGCCGTGCAGCGTCGCAGGGAGGGATGCAGGTCCTGGGCGCGGAGGTCCGGTGGGGGACCTGAGGGTACGTTGTTATAACGCAGCCACCAGTGCGACCGCTCGATAGGCTTTGGGAGAAATGCAGGGCTCTTCTAGAAACCCGTTGCTTGTACCTAAGAGCAACTGAGCACCGCTGGAGAGGTGCGGTGGAGCTGGATCCGGACCCTCGGCTGGTCCGGAGAGCAGCGCTGCCCTGTGCAGCAGAGCAGTGCCTGTCACCCCAGCTGCAGGGCTGCGTGGTGCTTGGGGAACCCTGGCACCAGCAAGACACCCTATGCTTTGGACTTCAGGCGCACGTGGCTTTGGAGGCTAGCGGCCTCTCCTCACAACTCCCCGTCCCCAGCCCGATTTTGGGATGACGAGCTCTCCCAGAGCCCATCCCAGCTCCTGCGAGCCTCCTCGCGGAGCAAAGGCGGGACCCGGGGAGCTTGGCTCCTGCTGCGCGGTCCTCGCGCCATGCAGCCGCGACTGACGGGGCGACGCCGAGTTATGTTCCTCGGTACCCAGCACCGCTGGTCCCAGAGACTCCCCGTAAGCTGGGATGCAAAGCTGAGGCATGAAAACAGCGGTTATTCGGGTGCTACGCTTCCCCCGCGCCGCAGCGGCCCTGTATCAGCTGCGTCTCCTCGCGCACCGATGCGCCGTGCTTCGTTAGTTATGCGTCACCCGGGTTCAAGGAGCAGTGCCGCACTGCTGGGCGCTGCTGCCCGACACCCCCCGCGGCAGGGCGAGCGGCGGAGCGCCGCGAAGGGGCTGAGCGCCGGCAGCGCTGCCGCGGGGAAGGGGAACCCCTGCTCCCGCTTGCGCTTGTGCCGCTGCAGTCGAGTCGGGTGACTTCATCGCGGATCCCGTGGTACTTGGTGTGTTCTTGACGCTTCAGATCTAATATTAAATCAACTGGAAGGGAGCCTTTGTGGCAGAAAAGGCTTTGGAGATTCCTAGACCAGAAGCCAGCGGGAAAACCACCTGAAACGCGGCAGTTTTGCGACCCCTGTAACGCCATGCTGGGCCAGTAGTTTCCTTTTTCCCTCTTTGCGGAATTACTTTGCTCTCGCCTGTTGAGCGGCAGGATTAAAGAGAATCAGCCTGGAAAGGGAGCTCTGAAGAAAACACGGGAATAATGACAAAAGCAGAGCACGGGTGCCGCCGTTACAGCCTCGGCTGGTGTGAGCGAGTGCCATGGGGCTGCCCTCCCGCATCCCGCAGGAGGATGCTCCGGCGGAGGCTGCTGCTCCGCTGGACCGAGACACCCGCTAAAACACCCGTTAAAGCTGATGACAGCGCGCTGTTTGCAAAATAAAGTTAAATAAGTGTTCGTTATCCCTTCGCTCGCATGGCCTCGCCAACGGGCGCTGAACGGAGGGCCGGAGCTCGCTTCTGCGGGAGCGGCACCCGTGGAGCTTTGCCGTCGCCAAGGGGCGCAGCTCGGCCGGGCTGCACCCCTCCTGCGCCGGCGAACGCTGCCCGGCTGTGCGCCGCAGTTCAGCAAAGTATTTAAGTACATGTTTAACTTTTCTGTAAATCCATGTTTAATATATTTCCAATTAACCAAAGCACTTGAAAATGTGCTGGAATGCAAGCAAGCGGATAATTGCGTTCCGGGACTGGCGGCGCTGGCAGGTCTGGGTCCGTAGCTAGCGATGCCGGGTGGATCTGGGAGAGCGGCCGTCCTTCCCCGCGCCATGAATCACGCGGGCTCCGTTAGCTGCCCGCCCAGCCTGAATGGCGAGGGCCGCTGCTGCCGCAGAACCCGATGCAGGGAAGGAGGTTTGTTGCTGCTCAGAGGGCTGTGACGCGGCGTGAGGATGCGGGTGTCCGTAGCGTTCCCGTGGGCGAGGAGCGGGCGCTTGGTTTTGTAGGTGTGGGGCAGTTGGTAAAGGTGGGCTTGGGGTTTAAAGGGTTCAGTCTGGGTTCTTCTCTCCCTTTTAACCCTGGCCTTGGACAGGGATGGAGAACGCCCAGACCCCACCTTGGTCCCCTGCTGTTTGAAAAGCTCCGTCATGCAGCGAGGAAGGTGTGAAAGGCAGGGCTGGCTGCTTTCGCAGGGAGAGGATGAGCTCCGGCCCCAGACTGTTCCTCCTCTCCTCCGGGAGGAAAGCGACTCCCGCTCCTCCCTTCAGAGCCGCCTACCGCGGTACCCCGCAGAAAGCGGAGTCACGCCGTGCCCCGCCGCCCGATGCAGACGCGAGCAGCAGGGGCGAGGTGTGGGGATGAGAAGGGGGCAGCGGGACCCTGCGCGCAGCAAAAGATGGAATTACGCAGCGCCGCCCGCTAGCAAATTATCCCATTTGCGTAATCCCTGCACCCCGAGCAGGCTTGCTGTCTGGTCTCCTCCGCAACTCCAGCGAGAATCAAACATTTTGGGCTAATATCATCTGCGTGCGTAATTAGACAGCCACGATTGCCATCTGGGCTCTGTGTTCGTGCAGACCTGCGCCCAGGCAGGGCCGTTGCCGTCGGAGCCGGGGGGGCTGCTTGGAGCGCGTCCCTCGCGGGTGGAGCGCGGTCGCAACCGCCTGCGTGTTGGCGGCGGGGAAACTGCTCCGTCCCCTTCCCGCTGGAAGGGGCTCCCTCGGCGGGGACACGCGGGTCCCCGCTCTGCGCGGCAGGCCCTCGGCCTGGGCTGACAGCGCCCGTGGCTTTGGGTGGGCGCAGCAGCGCTGCCGCCCCTCTCCTCTGCTTGGCAGCTGGGGGAGAGGTTTCTGTCCTGGCCCCGTGGCCGCAGCCGTGGCAGGGCGATGGGCAGGCAGCGGGCTGCCCTCGCCGGGGAGGAGAGCGGGAGCAGATCCCCAGCCGCTTATTTCCGTGAGCGATGGCTCCGGCACGGGCTGCGGGTGCCAGGCTGGCAGGGAAGAAGTGTGCTCTTCTGAGCTTCCAGCTCTTTGCTCCTGCATCTTCCCGCTGGCTCGCGTTGCCTCCTAACAGACCGCGAAGGCGCAGGCATATGGTAATGCATATTTAACTGATATTTACATTCAACATTGCCTCTCTGTAGCTCTGTTTTCCTTCCCAAGCGCTCTAATTCCTCCGGGCTCCCGGCTGGTGCAGCTGGGGGGATGCGGGGGGATGGCGGGCGCCCTTGGCAGGGGCCGGAGGGGCTGCGTGGGGTGGTGCTGCCCACGTGCTCCCGCTCAGCCCCCCCTTTGCTAGCATAAAAGGAAGGGAGGGGGGGCGGCAGCTTCCTCGGCCGGGGGCTGAAATGCGGAGACCTGCCTGCTCTGGGCAACTTCTCCCAGGCAGGGGGCTCAAACTGCTCTCGGAAGAGAAAGCAGAGCACCCGCAAAGCCACTTTGCGGGGTGAAATACCTGGTGTTTTGGGGGAAGGTGCACGAGGAGGCTGTCTCGGGCTCTGCCAGGAGCCGAGGTGTGACGCGCCGGCGTGCTGCCCCGGCCAGGCTGCCCTCTGGGCTCCCGCCCGTCCCTGCCTCCTCCCCGAGGGTGAGCATCCTCCTCCTCCGGGACGGCGCTCCCCTTCCTCTGCCGCCAGCGGTCCTGTGCTTGGAGAGCAAGTCGCCCAGGGAAGGGCCTCTGCCGGGGCTGGACGTGGCATGGTGCCTCTTGCCGGCTCTTACCGATGGCCGAGAAATGTAAAAACCGATTAAGACCAGAGGGGAACCGTTAAGGTAAAAAAAGAAATGGCTCCTGTTCCAATTGATTCCGCTCCTTGATCTCAGTGCTCAGGAGCTACGGTTACTCCGAACGGACCAGCGTCATGATTAAACGTAATTACTTGTAGGTTCTGGGCCGGTGACTATCTATATCTAATGCTCCTAATGAAATTTCTGTTACGAAACACACTGACTGTTTAATAAATAACAACAGTACCTCCCTGTCTCGTCATCAGAAGGGCCCCGGCGTGTTTGGGGACCGGGGAGGGAGGGAACCGGGAGCAGGGGCTGCACGGCACAGTGCCGTGGGAGCCTCCCCGGTCCCATCCTCACGCCGACCCGTGCCCCTTCGAGCCGGGGGGTGTGGGAGCCTGTGGACTGACTCGCGGAGCCTGGCTCCCTCGCCGGGACCGGGGGTTCCCACCGGCCCCTGGCCTCCGGCCCGGCCCTAAAACACGGCCCGGGGTGACCCGTGAAAGGTGCCTCAGGGTCTTTAATCTCTCCATATAAATGCTAAAAAGCAGATGATTATTTTAGTAATGAGGATGTTGCCGCAGCTCCAGAGAGAGAAATCACCTGTTAAGCTCAGAACCTTTTCCTTGAGAATGAATCCTAATTTAGGATCCAATTATAAACAGCGAGGGTGATACAATGGCCTGAAACATTAGTTAAGGCAAATTCCACAACTGGTGACTGCTAATATGAAACAGTTTGAAAATGAGGACGCATTTTGTTTTTCAATCCTACCTCCTCCCCTTCCTCTGAGAAATCGGCTGGCTTCGGGAGCCAGAGCACTTCAAGAGAACAAAGACCCTTTGAAAACTCCTTTTTTCCCCCCTTTCAATGCTTATCTGAAAGGACATCTCTTTCCCCTTAGTTGCTGTAATCATAAAAGCATAGGTGACAAACTGCTTCATACCAGGCACCATCAGTTCTAAGTTGGGGTTTTTATAAATATATATATATATGTATGTGTGTGTCTCTGTGTGTGTGTGGGTGTATATATGTATATATATAAAAGGCAGCAGCAGCGTTCCGGCTCTGTGCCAGCAGATGATTCCTATCGGCTCGCTGGGGAAAAGCAAACCAATAAACTTTAAGGGACAACTTTAATCTCAGTCTCCCCTGCGGCGGCGGTGCCGGGTGCCGTGCGGTGCTGCGGCGTTCCCGGCTCGGGGGGGGCACGGCGGCTTTGAGCCACGGCAGCCTGGAGAAGGGCGTCAGGCTGGCCGGGCTCCAGGGCAGGCTCTTTCATGCGGGGACCGCTGTGATCCTCTTAGCGGTGGCAGGGCTGCCGGGTTGAAGGGACGTGTTATTACCTCCTCGGCCACCAGCAACGCTTTGCAAATGCACCACAGGCGAGTTTTTCTGGGCTTGTAAATGCTTTCATCTCCGTGTTGCGCTTTCTGCTACCGCGGGAAAGAAAGATAACTTTTAAAGCTACGGCTCAAAGTTGCCCCAGCATAATGTCACCGGGCAGCCGAGGGAAATTGCCGTGAGCTTTCATTAGCGACATGCTGATTTTTTCGCCCGGTCCCGTTCACGCCGATGTAGCTCGCGGGCTGCAGCGCGGTTGCGCTGGGCTTTTGCTTGGCTCGGGGGGCTACCTGTCCCCCCGGTCTGCGACTGCAGGTGTGCGAGGGCCGCAAAACCCTGTTTGCAACGCTGCTCAGAGCTCCGAGCGTGTGCCTGTCGTGGACGCGTCAGCCCATAGCACTGAAGCAAAACACCTGTGAAAGACACGTCGTTCGTGGAACGGGACGATGGATCTGCAATCCACGCGTTTAAGGGAAAAGGAGGGGGGCAATGGGAATGGACGCAGGGGCGACGATCCAGCTGCGCGAACTCCTTCCCTCCCCACAACTGTGAATAGGAAGCGGCTTCCTAAGACCACGCTGGGCTCAGACGCCTGAGGCTGCCGCCTCTGCTGGAGCAGCCCTCCCTCCCGGGGAGACGCCTGCTCTCCCTGCCCGCAGCTCGGGTGGGACGCTGGGCCGTCACCCCGCCGGGCGAGTGGCCAGCATCCTCCCGGGACCGCGCCGCCTGCTGCGTGGGGCGGCCGGCACGGCCCGGGTCTCTGCCGATGTCACCTGCGGATGTCACCAGCGCGGCTCTGGTTTCCAAGGTGACTATCTCCTTCCCCAGCCTTTGAACTCCAAGGTGATTTCTTGTCTCTGAACACCACGGTGGGTCCGCCGGCGTTTCTCCACGCCGTGCCGAGATGGCTCTGCTGCCCGGGATGCGTTTCTCAGTCTGATCAACAAAGTGTTTTGGTCAGATAAGGCTGACTCGGCTTGTCACGCGCTTAAATAAATAAATATCTGTCTGTCTGTAACAAACGTGCTCGGCAGCATTGAGAAAGCTCCTGGGTTTTTCTCTGCCTGGTGTTTTCCTCGCCCAGCTCAGCCCCAGGTGGGCAGGGGTAAGAGCCAAATTAAATAAAACCCCTTGGCGACCCGGGGGCTTGGGAAATGCTAGGGCTGCTCTTGGCAGTGACGGACGGGTCAGAAAGGCAACGGGCTTCCCTGCGTTAGCCAGCTGAATACCCTGAAGCCTCGGAGGGGCAACGGGGTGGGGGGGACCCAGTGCAGGACCAGGGGGTGCGGAGCCAGAGCTCCGCTTCCCCTTGCTGCAGCGCTCACGCAGTCATCTTCCCTCGTAGATCTTTGTCTGCAATCTTTTGTGAATGATAGAAAGCAAAGGGAAAGGGGAAAAAAAAAGAATCCGAGGGGGCTGGAAGTTGCCCTTTGAGGCTAACTTTATTGTTGCAGGCTTTGCAGCCCGAGTGGCTGCATCTACTCGCAATTCAGTGCCAAGCAAACGCCCAAACTGCGCGAGCTGTCAGCGCTTTGATCCCAAAACGCGGGCCCGCCGGGCGGCGCGTAGAACCACGCGTGCTTGGCCCGCTCCGTCGGCGTCCCCAGGGCTGTCTCCGCAGCCCTCGGGTGTTTTGCAGGACCGTTTCAGGTTTGTTCGCCGCCGCTGCTGAGGCGGCTGCGGCTGGGCGCCCCAGGGCGCGCAGCCCGTGCAGGCGGGTGCTGCGGGGCTGCTCGGCCCCCCCAGCCGCCGCAGGGCAACAGCAGCTTGCGCCACGTTGTCGTGGCCTCTTCCGTCTCGCTGCTTCGTGTGGCTCCGTCTCCCTGGGTTGATGATGATGTATCGCTCCGAACTAGTCGGAGTCTGCCTGGAGCGGAGCGGGTGTTATCACACGTAATTCAGCGGTCTCTGACCGAGGGCCTTGACTCTTTGTTTGAGGAGAGTCTTTGACTTCTTCTAACTTGTCTGTCTGTCTTTTCGCGTCTGTCTAGATTTTTGTAATTCGCTCGCTCCCGGGGTGCGCGAATGCTCGCAGTGAGTATCTGCCTGCATCGTCACCCTGCCCTCTCTCGGGCTGGTGGACGTGATGCGCGTCCCCAAAACGGTCCTGCGGGAGAAGCTCCGTCTGCCTCGCAGGACCCACGCGAGTCCTGCCAGCTGAGAAGGGGCTGGGGAAACTCTGCCGCACGGCACCCTCTGTCCTCTGCCGCGAACCCCGCTTCCTGGAGGTTAATTCAGCCTTAATCTTGGGCTCGGCGAGTCAGGGGTCGGCGCTCCTCTGCGAGGCAGGACGAGATAATCTGCTTATCTTGGAGTCCATCGCGCTGTCGCAGCCCTTTCTGCCTGCGGAGAAATAGTGCGACGCTATTAGGGATTACATGTGTGTCCCCCCCCACCCCTGACCCTCCCATAAATCTCTCAAGCTCCGGTGCCCGAGTGATGTGCTGCGGGGAAGTCGTGCCAAATGCTAATAGCGCCGAATCGTAAATCTCTCCTCCTGCACTTCAAAGCCTGGGATTTCTGCTCCCCCCGGGCTGCAGCGCGTGCCGCCGTGGGGGCGTTTGTCAATACCGGCCGTGCGGGCGGAGGTGAGGTGCTGCCTGGCCCGGGACGGACCTGCCGATGCCCCTTCCTAGCTGGAGCGCCCCGTGGCTGGGAAAACTGCTGCTCCATGCTGGCCCTCCCTCCCTGCGTTGGGTGGAGGCAGACAAGGACGCCCACCGTGGCACAGGCACCTTCCAAACCGCCCGTCTCTGGCCAGATCCCGCCCGCTGCCAGCAGGCACGGCTGCAGCGCAGGGGCTTACGGAGCCTGACTGGGTATCAAAAGGGAGGGGATGCCCAAACCTCCCCTCTGGTTTGCAGCCCTTCCCTGCGCAAAGCAAGGTTCAGCCCCACCTGGTTTTACCTGGCAGGTTCGCCCGGCAGCTCACGCGGCGCCAGCACTCCCCGCGAGCGCCTGCCGAGCCCGGTGTGCCGCTCCGCGTGGCGCCGGAGCGCGCCGCGCGCAGGGAAGAGCTTTTGGCTCGGGGTCTGCGATGTCAAGAGCTTCAACTAATCCAGCAAAGCGTCCAAACATATTGCCCGAGGCGCCAGCCAGCACCATGCTGCAGATCTGCAATTTAATCTTTGTGCTTCCGGTAGTTCTAGCCTCAGCAAAACGCGTGCCGAAAGAACAGCTTGTCGTGAGGGTGCTCAGAAAAACCCGCTTTGCAGCTGCGTGGAGCTCGGGGCGGGGAAATGGCTAAAGGAAGCGGGGGCATGGTCCGGAGCCGCAGCAGGGTGCAGGCAGCGCTGCTGGAGCGGGGCGCCGGGCAGGCAGGGGATGCCGCCGCTCATGCGGCGGCAGGCGAAGCCTCCCGTGCCGTCGGGGAAGCTTGGCAGCGCGGCGGTGACTGCTGCACGTGTCAACGTTTCTCCTTCTCCCTCTGACGTCCCCTTTGTAAGCAGGTTTCAAAGACAGCTCTCCCCCTTCCCCTTCTTTAGGAAGGTTTATATAAGACTTTAATTATAGCAGCCCTGTTGAAAAGGGATCATGACACCTCCTGAACAAACAGCAGTCACGAGTGCGACACGAGCGCGCTGTGAAACGTCAGGGTGACAAAATACTCCCGGCGCTATCCGCGGTGCGTCAGCTCCCCCAGTGCCGTGTAACACCTCAATTTGTAAGGGTGCCGTGCCCTGTGATAAATGTTTAAATGAGGTGATCAGGCGAGTCAGATGTTGAGGAAGGAACCGATTTATCCTTCCGTAGCAAAACACCCTGGCACACCTGCTGATAATCCTGCAGATGACAAACGCCAGTTGCGGAGCGAGCGTCGCCGTGCCTCACCCTGGCAGCGTTGGGCACCGGAGGGAACAGGGGACTCGACGCACCGGTGCCGGACTTCAATTCCTGTTTCAGGACAGCAAGCAAATGCCGTCAGGGACTGGTTTTTGGTGGTTCTCGAACGCACGTTCCCCCTCTCCCAGCTTTCCCCCTGCAGCGTCGGAGCTGGGGTCCAGGCTGGGACCCCCAGGCAGGGGCGCACCTGGCTTTTGCCCGGTGCTGCTCCCCGCAGAGCTGCAATTGCTTTGCAAAGGAAGATTTTAGACACGAGGAGATCGAGGGACGAGATGGGGAGCGACTGGCCCAAGGACGCTCGGGCAGCCGGCGATGGCAGGAGCCGTTTCTGCCTCTCCCGGCGGCTCTCGCACGGTCGGTGCCCAGGCAGCGGCGCGGCGAGCCCCGGCACAGCCGGCGGGGCTGGTGGCGGGCACGGCGGCGCGATGCAGCGAGCGGTGCTCGAGGACAATATGGCAAGTAATTGCTGAGCGGAGGAGAATAAGTCTCCGGCATTAGGGGTGCATGTACAGTGCCGTAAAGCAAAGAACCAATATAACGGTCTACGTAACACCATTAGTCTGGGACCGAGGCATTTGATATAGAACGAGAGATGGCATGAGCCAACAGGTCTCTACTTTGTTTTTTTTTTCCTTGCGTTTAATACGGCGTTCTGGATGCCGCTTTCTATGCTCAATGTGTTTTATTGTTTTGTTCACCCTTGAAAGAGGAGCTGCTGGAGCTTTGCTGAACGGACGGAAACGTTGGGCTGGTTGTCGCTGCGGCGTTCCTGTGCGGTCTGGCCCGGCAGAGCCAGTCCCCGTGCGGGGGGACGTGGGATGGGGTCCCTGGTCTTCACGGAGCGGGGCGGGAGGGGGCAGAGCAGGAGGGGGCACGCCGACGAGGGGACGAGTGGGCTTGAGTTGGGGCTGTTAGCTCATCCCCAAAGGGAGCCCCAAAACGGAGCAAGAGGTGGGCAGCCAGGTCTGGAGGGAGGTTGGCAGAGTTTTCAGCAGAAAGCCACGACTCAAGGGTTCATAAACAAAAATATACACCTCCAGTGGCTGAAAGGGCGCGCAAAGAAAACGTGTTTGACAATCCACCGGGAATCAACGTGTCTGTGTCCCCTGTCCCTGCCGCAGCAGCCGCGAGGGCAGCTTGCTCGGGCTGTGAGTGAGGACTGGGTGTCCTCGGGGTTGGAGGGGACAGCAGATCTGCCAAATGCCACCCCCAGTTTGTGACGCCCCGCGGAAAGGGAAGCGATAAGGGATCGATATTTTATTTCTAAACTCTCTGGGGAGGCGTTGCAGTGCCCTGTGAGGCTGGATGCGGCCGGTGCCCTGGCCCTTCCCCTCCGCACCACTGACTCCCCGCCGCCTGACAGCTGAGCATCACTTGCCCTCCTGGCCTCTTCCTCCTCCTCCTCCCGAGCTCTGGCCACTGTGGCAGGGCACCCGGCAGGCGAGGCGAGCACCGTCCAGGACGGCGTGCAGAGCCTATCCTGGCGTCCCCACTAGAGAGTCAATTCAGTTACCGATTTCGCAGATGAGAGGGAGCTGGAGGAGCGAGGGGGGGACGCGGGTAGCAGAAAGCATCCGCCGCAGCATCCGCCTCCCCGGAAGCGGCGCAGAGCCCTGATTATCTTCCTTTGATGTTGGCGGCCAGGGCCGGATCCGTCCAGATTCCCTCAGCTGGATCTCCCCGTGAGCGCCTCGCTGCTCCGAAAGCTGCCTGACAGGCGCTGCCGGAAGCCAAAAGGACAGCGAGCGGTCCCGGGGCGTCCCCGGGCTCGCCTCCCCTCTTGCCCAGCTTGGTGGTGGGGGCACGGCATCGGGGTGGGGGGCTGGTCCCCGGGGCGCGTCCGCGCTCGGCCAGGGGTTCGGTGGCACCGTAGCACGGCGCCAGCGGGAACGGGAGGGTTTGCAGAAGCGGCTGAACAAACCTTGTAAGAACAAGCTGGGGAAGGAGCTACCGACTGAGAAAGCAATTTTGGAAGGCGAATGTAATCTGCAGATCTGAATATCCACAAGTGAAACAGGAGGGAAGACAAAAAGAGCAAAAAGTCGGGGAATCCAAGCAGTGCCGGTTGCACTTCAAAGGGGAAGGGAGCTGGCTTATAGATTTACCGCCAGTTGCGGCTGTGCCGGCACAGAGCAGAGAGCCAGCATGGGAGAGAGCTGGGGATGCAGAGAAAAGGGAATTTTAAAAGCAGAATTTCAGACGCCTGTTTCCCCCTGGGTGAAATTACACAGAGAAATATTCTGGCAAAATACGAAAGGGACCGAGATGAAAGCGCAGCCCAGAATACACATTGCAAATGACATCTGTCCGGGAGGGACAGCGGAGCGTGCTCTGAAACGGGGATGTATGTGGTCTGGGGGTCCAGAGCCCAGGCTTCCCGTGCTGCTCTGTTGGCTGGAGGTGCGGGGGGACCGGCTGGGCGCCTCCTCCGCGCGGGTACCGCGGGAGAGCCGGTAACGGCCCGTTACGCCCCCCCGGCTTCTCTCGCCGCTCTGACTGAGAGGGGTATCGATTACAGCTGGGTGAAGAGCGATCTGGGGATGCTCATGTGCATCTACGAGCGCAGGAGGATTTGCCGGTGCCGGGAGCTAGAGCTGGCTAGGAAATGACACGATGTCGGTGAAACCGACTCTCCTGGGAGTAGGTGCCCGGCACCCTGCTGAGGGGGCACGGCCGGCGCAGGGGCAGGCGATGCTCCCCGGCCGAGGACGGAGGCAGGGGAGCGGGGCCGCGCTGCCTGCGCTCGCTTCCCGCACGCCGCAGGGCCGGGGCCGGCCGCTGGCTCCTCTGCAGCGTGACCTGCCCGGGGTGCGTGCCCAGGCGAGGGAGGGCCTTGCGCAGAAAAGCCAGGAGCAGGGGGAGAGTGGAAACAAAGGCACCCCAGCGGCTTGCGAAAGGTTGCCTTTGCTGGCGGCTGAAAGCGCTGGGCAATAATAACCAAGACTTATCGCTCGGCGATTGCCATAGCAACATCAAAACACAAGTGGGAGAGAGATGCTTTCCTGTGGAGCCGGGAGGGCGGCTGCCCACCCCGAGGGGCTTCCCGTGCCTCCTCCCTGTGGGCGCTCAACCCAGACCAGGAAAAGGCAGAGGCTGAGCAGAGCCCGGCAGAAGGAAAGCTGGGTTTAAATGGCAAAGGAAGGAGCTCTTCCAGCCACCGTTAAGCCTTGTCTTGCTGCAGAAACATTGGAGATGAAGGTGACTCTCCGCATGCCGAGGTCCGTGATGCTCAGTCCTGTCCCCATCGGAGGGTGCTGGTGGCTCAGCTCAGCTGCTCCTCGGCCCCTGTCCCGTTCCTCGGGGCACTGCTGTCCCTCGCTGCCTCCTTTCTGGGTGCCAGCCGACGTCTGGGTGCAAACAGTGTGTGGAAAGAAGAAAACGCTGGATTTTCTGCACTGGCTCAAGCCACAGCTCGATGGCGTTGGTGGCTCCGTGTGCTGCTCCCGGAGGGACATGGGCTCCTCCCTGGCACCAGCACCAGCACCTCCCTGCTGCCACCAGGCAGCTCTGCAACAAGGAGCGCTCGCCTTGCTGGCACTAGCTCCAGCCACGTCTCTCCTAGCAGAGCCGCTAAGCCTCGATAAATATGCTTTTAATAATCAAGCAGTGTTTGGTTAGCATAAACCAACTCCCCTACTAAATCGATGCGGAAGCAGAGAGCGGCATGTGGTTCACGAGACGTAACCCAGGGGCTGCCTGGCGCGGTCTCCGCGGGGCTGGGGAGGGCACCCAGCTCCGCTCCTCGCCGCTGTCCTCTGCCAGCGCCTCAGGGTAGGGCTGGCCACGGCCTCGGCTCTTCCCTTCGCGTTTGGGTCCCGGGTGGCTGCAGCGGGGGGTCTGGCACCCGCGGGAGGGGTGCGTTAATAGCGGCTGCCAGAGGCCCGAGTTTCCTCTTGCTCGTGTTGGTGTTTGCGTGTTGATGCTGGCGTGCTCGTTCCTGACCTGCGCTGGCGGGGGGCAGAAAGCCAGCCCAGCCCTTCGCACGTCTATATTCTGGTTCGGGTGGGGCGACAGATGCTTTTGCTGGAGGGAGTCTGTCTGCCGCGGCGGGAGGAATTACGGCCTCCTGTTTCGTCGGTGTGTATGGGAGAGTCGTCGAAGCCAGGCAAAGCTCTCCATCCATCTATCAAAGTGCTCGTGGTTCAAGGTAGAGAGCAAGCATGAAAAGAGCAGGGAGGCAATCAGTTGGCAGAGCTCTTTAAGAAGGAGACAGGGAGGGGGGTAGAAAGACAGAGGGAGAATCGTTCTTGTGATTTACAGGGCTGGAGGGCGAGGGATGAAAGGAGACGTCTTCTGTGGGGTACGGCACGCGCGCTGGCTGCTGCCGGGCTGGGGCTCTGCTTTCCAGAGGGAAAGTCTAAAACCAGCGTGTCTGTAGGATGTGCCTGCTGAAAGGAATCGCGGCCGCACGAAGACAGAGGGCTTTGCCTCTGTCGTGGTGAGCTGGGCTGGGGTTTCGAGGGTGCGTCTGCCAGGAGATGCTCGGGAGCGCGGGGGCCCGGCACCCCCTCCGGTCCCCAAAGGGCGCTGGCTCACGGCTGGCCGGGACAGACCCCCCAGCCCAGGGGCTGCCCCTGCTCTGGACGGAGCAGCGCGGGGCTGGGCCGCCCTCCGCGGAGAGCGCGGCGGGGAGGAGTGCCCCTCTGCAGGAGCCGCTTCTCTTGCCCCGTTTGGGGGCTTGTGCAGAGAGGGGAATCGGGGGGTGCTTTTCACCAGCAAAAGCTGAAAAAGCAGCTCCTGCCTTTGAAGGGGCAGACGGGGCTTGATCCTCTGGGAGAGGAGCTGTGGACTGCCAGCGCCTCTGCTTGCTGGTCCGGTGCCAGGTTGCAGGGGCTGAAGCAGCCTGCGGAGTTAGCAAAATCCTTTATTTTACATTTGATATCTTGTTCAGATCAATATGGATTCCTTGAGCAATTCGGGGGCTTGTAGTCTTCTGATTAGCTGTCCCTTTATCCAGTTAGATTTTTTTTCTTATCTAGAGTAATTGTTGTTCCAGAGTGCATCTACAGCTGCAACGTGACCTTACCGGCAAGGGTACGCTAACGCGGTGCTGGGAGCTGCTCCCCGAGAAATACGGCTCCCCGCGTCTGCCCCTCCCTGCCAGCCCCTCCGCCCGAACTCCCCATAAATTGTTTCTGAAAGCTTTTGTTGCCTTCCCAAGGTGAGACGGGGCAATCCAGAAGGCAAATATATAAATTTAAACCGCTCAAAGGCCCCCGTGGTGGCCACGGGGAGGAGGAGGGATGTTTACTGCTTGTGCGTCTCAGTGGCCTGCGGTCTGCCTCCAGGATCTCTCTTGCCCGACGTGCTTCGGCGGGAGTTCACGTTAACCGGCGCCGCTCCTCAGTCTGGTCACAGCCCCGGCATCTTCGGCGAGTTTGTGCGAGATGCTCCGGCCTGAGATTAGTCAAATTGGAAAGAAATTGGCGGTTAAATAAAAACCCTCTCCCGATGCGACAGTGATGAACGAGGGAGGCAAAGGGGAGGCGGGGAGGTTGCTCTTTTCTTGAGCCGCCGGCGAACATCTTGGCTTTCCCCTCGGCGGCGCTGCCGTGGCTGCTCGCTGCCCCCCCGGCACCGCCGTTTGCCAAAGCAGGAAGGCGGCGTCTTGGGTCGCCGGCGGCTGCGCTCCGCTGGGAATCCGTCCCTCCCCGCTCCCGCCCTTCTGACAGGGTCGCTCGTTTCCCCTAATTAGTTCATGGAAACAAGGACGGGGCCGACAAAGGCGAGAGTTGCCGGGTCAGGCTCAACGCCAGGCCCTCAAATGCCGCCTGACGCTGGCACAGGCTGTACCTGGGAAACAAACGGCTCCATTAAATTCACTGCATGCGTGGACCGCTCCGGAGAGGCTGTCTCCATGGAGCACCTGCCTGCTCCTCCTCTTTGTCTTTACCAGAAAAATCAGAGCCGCGGGTTTTTTTGCTGTGGCATGCCCAACTCCAACTTACTGTCCTTCTGCAAAAATTGTCTGGCGATGCAGCTGGGCAGCTTTCCCCAGAATAAACTAGGAGAAACCAGGGACAGGGCCGAGGTGTACCCTTGCAAGCGGCTGGAGGCTAAAGGTAGGAGACGGGGTGTTTCTCCCAACACCTGGCAAATTGCTCCCCACTGACATTGGGAAGGGCCAGTGCCGCTAAGTGGCTGAGACTGAATGCGGAAAATAACTTTGGCCGAGATGATGTGGAGGAAAAAAGTCTCAAAACCGCTCAAGGGTTCAGCATTTCCGAACTAAACCTGATTGCCGTTTGGTTCTGGCACCGCCCCAGTGGGATCCTGTGGTCCCGGCGCCTGGGGAGGGAGGGACGGACGAGGATGCTCGCGGGGTGGGACGGGCTGGGACTGCCAAGCGGTCCCAGGGAATCTGGCTGCGAGGGGAGGGCAGGCACCAGCTCTGCCCCGGCTTGCCGCGGCTGCGCCGTGCCGCCGAACCCTTGCCAAACCACCCTGCGGGCGTACCCCCGCCGCGCTCCCCTGCGAGGGAGCTGCCAGGCTCCAGCTCCCGCGCCCTTGGAAGCCCCCGGAAAAGGCAGGCTTACTTATCGTTTCTCACTCGCCTCTTGCTCCCGGTTGCGTGCAAATTACCTGGAGGATATCGGTTGTATTTCTGTGCTGCTGGAGGCCTTTTCCTGCTTGGCCAAGGGCGAGCGCCCAGGGTGGGCTGTGCTGCGGAGGGCTGCCGGGGGGCCCCAGCGCCCCCAGCATCCCGCGCCCCCAGCGCCCCCAGCATCCCGCGCCCCAGGGCCGCGGCGTGGCGGGGGGAGGCGCTGCTGCTGCGGAGCCGTGAGGGGGAGCTCAGCCATTGCCTTCTCCTCGGCTCTGCAGAGCTGGGTGGCTGCGGGGAGCGGTTCGTGTGCCACAGCTGAAGCAGCTGCAGCGTCGCTGGGGCCTGTGCTCGGCACGCTGGCAGGAGCCTCCTGGGCAGCCCAGGGCTGCTCCTGCAGCCGTGCCGCCTGCCCAGCATGGGGCCGGCGCCCAGCTGCAGCATCCTCGTCCTCGCCTCTGCCCCCGCCGCCTGCGCCGGCTTCTCCCACGCTCGTCGCATCGCCCGTTTCCAGCGCCCGTGGGCGCTCTGCGGCGCGCGCCCGTGTCACCGATGCACGCGGCCGCGTGAGCGCTGCGAGGCGAGAGACCCGAAGCAGGGGCGCAGCTGGGGGGCGAAGGAGCCGCTCGGGGCCTCGCCCCGGGGCAGAGGAAGGTCCCCGTCTTGCAGGGGGTCTGAAACTTCTCTCTTGTCACCCCCAGCCGTCCTCCGGCTTGTGGCGGAAAGAGAGCGGAAAGGGCAGAAAATACGTGTACTTTTCTGTAGTACAGTTTTCTGGAAAAAAAAGACAAATTCCGTCCAATGTCTGCAATTATTTTATTATGCAGCACTAATGAAAAATACGCCTGAACATCTAAAAAAGGCCTATGGTAAAGAGCTACTTAATGGAATAAATCACCTTAAATTCAGCAATTATCCCCTTGATTTTTTCCTTTAAAACACCCACTGGCTAAAGATGCTTCGGTTGTTGTGTGTTTAATAACCGCTGCGTGGGTACAGCGAGCGGCGCAGCTCCCCGTGCCGGCCGCGGCGCAGGCAGGGCGGCGGCTCTGCCAACAGCGGAGGCCTTGCTCCAAATCAGGGCTGGGTTTGCTGGGAGCCGCGTGTGACGGAGGCTGAGGTTGCGTGGAAAACGTCTCGTCTTCTCCTCCCCCGGGTAATTCAAGACTTGCGATTGTTACGAGAGCTTGCAGAGGGTACAGGGGTGACGGGGATCCCCCTTACTCGGGAGAACTGGACAGGACAGACGGGTGAATGCCCAGCCAGCAAACCGCGTGCTTTAGCATCTTTAGCAAAGATGCGCGGATAAAACGAGGGGGGTGCTGTGGCTCTGCTGCGCTCCCCTGGAGAAAGGCGAAGCCCGGAGAATGATGGCTGAAGCGACCAGGCGAGGCGCGTCAGCCTCTGTTTCCCAAGCCAGCCCCTAAGTGAAGGGTGAGCGGGGTTTGCACGGGAAGGCTCCGGAGCTCGCTCAGCTGTTTCCGAAGAGGCAGCGAGCCGCTCTCGCCTCTGCCACAGCGCTGGCAAGGGACTCGCCGACGGCAGCAGCCGGTCGCCGCTGAGCGGGGCTCGCGGCCCTAGTCCTGTGCACCGCCGCTCCGGGAGGAGACGGGGTGCAGGGTGCAGGCCCCGGTGTCCATCCCAGCCCCCCTCTGCACGGCTGTGGTCCTTGCTGAAGCGTAAGCCAGCGGAGCCTCTTCCCACAGCGGTGCAGGCGGCCCATGCAAGCCCGGAAGGGAGGGAGAGAGGCAATAAATAAATAAGCTATATAAATAGCTGGGCTCTTCAAGGGGGAAGTCGGGGCTGTAAATTAGGCAAAGATTATCTTGTGATCCTGGGAACCGAGCTTCATAAATACTAACAAGGCTAACACGCCCCGGGGCGAGGGAACAACTCTGCAGAGGATGCCGAGGGCCAGGCGTGGGACTTGTCCTGGGCAGGGGTGTTTCCACCCAGGCTTGCTGTAACTCACCGGCGAAGCTGGCCCCACGTGAGAAGCCGTCCCTCTGCGGGGTCTCAGCCAGCCCCGGGAGCAGCAAACGGCGAGCCCTTGGTCTCACCTGTACCTCCTCGCCGCCTCCTCCTGCGCGGGTCTGCGTCCCAGCGGCCTCGTGGCGCCGGCCCCGCGGGGAGCGGGTGTCGAGCCTCGGGTTTGTGTTTGCACCAGATACGGCGCGAGGAAGGTGCGATAAAGAGTGGCTAATGCATACGCAGCGGCTTTCCGGTCCGCTGGGTGCTCCCCGGCCTTTCACACTCTCTGCTGCCGGCTCTCCTCTCCTGTAACAGATCTGTTTTCATATAGGAAAACCAAACACTTTTCTGCAACTTTCTAAACCGCTCCTGCGTGGTCTCATTCCCCCCTCCCCTGGCTCCTGCTCAGCCCACCCGTGTGCCTCGGCCGGCCCAGCCACGGGGCAGCTCTGGAGCCCACGCTTGTTCCCCTCGTCCCTGCCTGCCCCAGGCTGCAGTGGCAAGACGGCCGTGCCGCGCTCGTTTGCAGGACAGCTGATAGGAACGCTGGGATATATCCACCTCGTCCCTCTCCAGGACCTTGTGCTGTGCCTATCGATGTGGTCTCCCTCGCGCGGTTACGCCTGGCCCCAGCCCTGCTGCAGGGGTGCGGGTCCCCGTGCCGCCGGCATGCCTTCCCCGTGCCGCCGGCATCCCCTCCCTGTGCCGGCTCGCCCGTCGGCACAAACACCAGCAAGGCAGCGCCCAGCCCCGTCCCCCCCGCCGATGCCACCCTTCGCTGGCTTATTTGTTAAATATCCTGTAATTATATAGAAATAAAAGGCTCCGACAGATGAATGGGTAATTATACTTAATAGGAACAAAATGAATATTCCTGGTGAACCATTTGGGTTTGGGAGACAGATGGCATATGACCCCGTGTTTACCTCCTAACACCGCCGCGACGACGGCGCGGTAATTAACCAGTTGCTCTCTGGCTCGTAACCAAAGGCATTAATTGGTTAACCGTCCCTGCGCGTACGCGAGCGGCTTTGTGGATAACGTATACGGCTTCATCCTCGGGGCGGGCGGGCGGGCTGGCTGGCGCTTCGGGCGCGATGCGCGGGCATCGTCCGCCCTGCGCAGACCTGCCCCGCCGCTCCCCGGGGCCGCGGCCACCTCGCGCTGGCCGCAGTAAACGCTTCTGGCATTACCCATTCTGGAAATGCACGCGCCCAGTCAATTGAACGAGGCGGCTGCTGATGGCAGCATGACAAGCAATATCCATAACTGCTTGTAATCTTCCGCAGACATTCAATTGCTCCCATCCAGCTCCGTTGAAGATGAAGAGGCTCCTATTATCTCGAGATCCTTCTGCCACCGGTATCGCAAACCGATGCTGACACACGGCCTGGGCACGCTTAGAGCGACGCGCTTATTGCAATACGTATTTTGTCATCTCCGGCGAGACGGCGAAACCGGGGGAGAGAAACGGTTGTTGCGCGGGCGGGAGGTGATGGGGCCGAAGGTCTCCTGTCCGAGGCAGGGGCTGAAGAGCTGCCCCTCAGCCTCTGGGCCGGGGCTGGAAGCCCTCGGGGCTTCAGCAGCCGCTTCTTGGAGGCACCTGCACAAGATTTATGGCCGCTGTTGGAAGCCCCTTGGAATGCAGGCGCTATGATGTGTTCAAATAATATTAATAAACACAACAGCAGCCACAGGGAGAACTCGGTATTTACTGTAAATTCAGCATCTAAACAGAGACGTCGTTTTGTCTTCTACAGTTTAACACCACTCATAATTTTGTGTTTTAACAGATTTCCCCCGGGGCCCTGAGATGCCTTTTTTTATTTGAGGCTATTCCCAATTACCCGCCGTGCCTCTCAAGAGCCGGCTCCCGGTTAAACGCGTGCAGGACTGCCTTCTCTGTAACAACAAAGGCTGCCAAGACACGCGCCGCGTTGGCCCCCCGGCCCTGTCCTCCCCTTCCCTTAACGAGACCCTCGCACCCCTGTGCCGGCGGGAATTCACCGGTGCCTGCCCCCCGGGCCCCTGCACCAGGGCTCTCTTGTATATCTCTATACGTATAATTCATCACAGCGCCCGCGGAGCCTCTCTTCTCCTTTGAGGGGCTTGGCAAAGCGGCGCGCTCGCTGTCCCCTCTTCTCTCGGCTCGGGGCTGCCCCGGTCCCCGGCGGCCACCAGCTCCTGGCAGGGAAAGCGGCTTGCTGCCACCGGACCTGCGGCGAGGCGGGACGCGTGCGGGCAGGGAGCGCCCGGTGTGCTGGAGGGTCGGGTGGCATCGCTCTCGTGTACGTGGGATTCTGCCTGTGCGCCGGCAGGGGCGAATAATTGCATTGCCTGCAATTACGTGCCCCCCCCCCCAAAATCTTGGTGAAAAATGGACTTAGCCAGGAACAACCAAATCGCGCTGGGTAGCTGCTGCCGTTTATTCCCCGCAGGGTGTGTGGCCCTGTGTTGCTCCGTAAAGGCAAATGTAAGCTTGGGCATAGGCCTCGCTCGGTCTGAAGGGCTGATCCCATAGCCACGCTCCGTGCGGCCATCCGTGGATGGTCTGCCCTGTGCCTTGCCTCTGATTTGCTGCCCTCCCCGCTGCTGCTGCTGGAAAATGTGCTTCCTGCGGCCTTGGTGAGATAGGGTGCAAAAATAGACACGGTTGCAGGAAAGAGAACACGTTAAAAGCGGCTGCTCGGCCGGGAACGCGGCTCCCCCCGCGCTGGGATGGGGCGCGGGCGCGAGCGGCTGGCTGGGGATTCCCCCGGGCGCGCGCTGAGGGGGGAGGCTTCTGGTTTGGTGCTCTTCTCTGTAATAGTTTTGAAATTAGATGTTTTTGATGAAAGTAGATTTTTTTTTTTTTCAATTCACGAGGATGTTTTAATGTAAAAAAATATGAATCTTGTCACAGCGAAGAATGGGAAATATCGGAATAATGAAGTGTTTCCAAAGGATTAAAATGAGAAGCTTGAGCTGGTGCAGTCCAGCGGAGAATAAAGCTGAAGCTCTCTTGAGTTAGGAGCGAGGCGTTGGCGCTGGCTCCGGAGGCGCCTTCCCCTGCCGCGGGCGGGAACAGGGTTCATCCCACCACCAGCCCCCGTGGGCACGGCGCATCCGTGGCCGCCGCCGCTCGCAGCAGCCTGCGCTTGCACCGGCCCTCCCTCCTGGGAGCGAGCATCTCTCCCTTCTCGCTTGGGTTCGAGCTGCCAGGGCTGAATTTATTGGGGTCTTTGCCATTGCCTGATTTCCTGGAAAATTAATTAGCGTCCCTGGAACGGCAAGCGACTACAGGCAGACAAAAGGCACGTCCCAGGGGAGCTCTTGCGGCAGCAAAGAGAGCGATCGCTCTCGGGCTGAACATGTCGCTACTTGATTTTGGGCTGCCAGTGCAGCCGCCCCGTCAGCGGCAGGGAGGCTCCAGGAGACCCTCGCTCCCCGGCGGGGCTGCTGGGAGCCCTCTGCCCTTGCTGGAGCAGAAAGCTGCCTCCTCTCTGCGGTTAACGCGTCGCCAGAAAGCCCGGTGCGCTTCCCCCAGCTCCCGACGTCGGGGTCCAGCACCCGGCCGACGCGTCGAAGGCTCGCGTTTGCCTCTCTCGCTCTCTTGTTCCCCTTCCCTGCGCCCACCTGGGGGGCCCCCGTGGGTTTTGCTGGGGCGGGCGCCCCCGCCCTGCTCCCCCCCACCCCCACCCCCCACCCCCCGGCCCAGCAGCTCTCGGGCTCCTGGATGGGCAACGGGAGTGTTAGTAATGAATTTAGATTTAATTTGCAAGTGAAAAAGATCGTTTTCTTTTGTAGCTTACGCTGCAGCCCAAGCGTCTAAGCTTCTAGGGTTTAAGTCTAATTAACTGCATTTCACAGCTTATTTAAAGAAAAGAATGGAGGCATTAAAATTGTAAAATCTAATTTTTAAGTAAATCTTTCAGCACAAAATTAATGTCGCAGTCTCCCAGCCGCCTTGGCAATATATCTCTTGTCTTCAAATTTCAAAATGAGCTTTTGCAAACATGAAATTATTCATTAGGCCGTCTGGTAAAAGGATAAATAAGTGTCTCTTCGCATCCAAGATCTCCCGCTTTTCCATTTAGCAAGAGATTGGCTTATTCAGCCTGATGCCAAGCGGCCGATCGCATCCCGGAGGCGAGGGGCGGGCGCGGGCAGCCCTGCCGCCGGGCTGTCGGCCGGGGTCCGCCATGCCATTAGGAGGGCGAATCCCCCCGGCGTTTTGTCCCATGAATTTTGCCCGGCCTGTTAAATCCCGGCGCCGCCGCCGCGCAGCCCTGCCGAAGCGGCGGGAGCCCCTGGGTGGGTGCCCTGCCCGCCCCCCCGGGGCCACCCGTGCCCACCCGAACTCCTAACGCCATCAAAGGGGCTCGTTTACGCCCTCGTTACGTTAAAGAGGAATAGGTTTTGCGGCACCAAAAAATATTATTTTAACAACTCCGTTTTTATACCGCTTTTAAAAACCCTGACGATCCGTCTTTTTCTCGATGAAAGACACGTAATGAATTGCAGGAGCGACACGTTTAATGCTAATTACATAATTACTTTTGTGCACGGTGTCTCCAAACCCGGCGGTTTGACCTTGAACGGGCTCTGCCGGGGGAACGGAAAGGTGGGTGCCGTGAAACCCGGGGGGACAGGCGGAGGAGAGGGGAACCTGCTGGCGTTCGTTCGGGGTTTTCCCCCCGGGGTTTCTGGCCAGGGAGCCGGAGCATCTCCCTCCCCACGGCTGCAGGCCAGCGCACCTGCAGGTTGCGGACTTTTAGGGCAAAATCACCAAAAGCGCTGGCTCAGAGACCCAGGGCTGGAGCTCCCTGAAGCCCCGAGCGTCCCCCCAGCCGGCAGGGCCTTTCTGCCTTGTTTCCCAACAAAGAAAACGCAACCCCAAACGTTTAGAGGCAGCTCAAGGGTAAAACATAAACAAGCCAGGGATGTTTCCGCTGGTGGGAACCGGGTCGTTCAACCCCAGCAAAGCCCTTTGTGGGAGAGCTGAAGGCCTTAGCGTGGGAAATCAAAGCGCCGAGCTGCCGGCGCAGCGAGCGGGGCGCTGCCCGACCCTCTCCTGCCCCAGCAGGCGCGTCCTGCCCCTGGTTTCCCTGCTCTGAGGCACGGCAGCTCCAGCCTCAGCCCAGCCGAAGCGGAGCAAAGCCTTCCCCGGTGCCCGCCGCGCTCCTGGGCCAACGCGGCATCTTCTCAGGTTTGTTTGGGCCCCTCCCCGACTTCTGGTCACGAGCAGGGATTTATTTCCTTTACAAAAGCCCGTAATTGCTCTGTAAAGATCTCATTTCGTGCTTGCGGGGCCTCTTCCCGAGCTGGGTCAGGCGCTAATCCTCGCTGGAGCCCCGGATGCTGGGGGATGGCTGGATTCGGTGTCGGCGCCGGCTGATCTCCCCTCCCTGACCCGAGAAGACAGGCGGGATGCGCCTCGCGAGTTCGCGGGGAGGGTCGGGTCTGCCAGCCGCAGCTGCCGGCATGCGCCGATGCAAAAAAGCGCCTTAATTAACGGAGGAGTAATTAATAACAGTTAGGGAACATAGAGAAAAATGACGCTTATTAGCGCACCCCACGATCCCAGTCTGAGAACGGGACGTGAAGAAGCGAGGTGGGTTTTGGCACCGCCGGAGCCAGTTGCCAAATAGCCCGGTGCCGGGAGGTGGCTCGGCGGGGTACGGGCAGGCTTTACCCCGCATCCTGGAAGCAGGCAGCACTGACCGGGGGATGCTCTGACAGGCGTTTTAACAGGGACACTTGCATCTAAACCTGTGGGAAAGCCCATTTAGAGCGCCCGGTTGTCGCCTGGCAATTGATTAATTATATTTGGAAGAGCAGTCGCGAAGCGAGCGGCCTCCCGCTCCGTGCTGACGGTCCTGTCTCGTGCGCTGTGCTGTGGGAACAGCCTGGAGCTGCCTCCTGGACGCCAGGGGCGTTCCAGGGAAATAACGACCCGCACAGGGGCCAGCCTGAACCCAAATCCCCAGAAAACCACTGACTGAGTGGGACGTTTCATTTTTATTTTAGTTTTGCGCCAATGAAAAATGAGGAGCGGCCGAAATCTCGTTTCAGGCCGGGGAACCGGTGTAACACGAGCGTGGGGCTTGGCCCGCAGAGCTCCTCGCAAGCAGCGGCGCTGCTGAAGCCAACGCGTTTCCGCCGATATCGCCCTTCTGGGTGCCGCGGCTTTCTGGAGGGACGGGTGCCGGTCGGCGCGGGGCCCCAGAGGGCCGTTTCCCTCCGACAACGTGGGATCTGGGCTGATCCTAGGAAGCAGAAGCTGATTTTTTCTAAGCCCCTTCTGATATCGGCCGAGCTCGTGCCTCTGAGCGGGGCAAAATCCTGCCAGGATGGAGAAGGGAGAGGGAGCAGTGCTTCAGATAACTCCTTGCGGCGCTGCTATTTCTTGTTATTTTTTAAAAGTAATTCTGCATTACAACGTGTTTCTGCGGGCTCTACTGTATTCCCGAGAATCACGCTCTGTGCTAAATCAGTCTGTGGCAATCAATGCTTTTCTAATGAATTCTGAATTCCTAATGTCAGGACATTACATTGCCTGTTTGTTTTCTCTCTGCCCTTGTCTTATTCCTCCGCATGATTCCTGTAAGCTGCATAAAATACGTTAGATGTATATATATATATGGTTTGGGTTTTTTTTCCCTTTCTCCCCTCTGCAGACCTCATTGGAAAAGTTAATGGCGTGTTTCTGGAGTAATTAGAATGATTTAAATGTCCTCGTAACAAAGTTCTTCCGCAGAAGCAGCCGCTTCTTGCCCTCTGTGTCTGTCATATCTTGGCTCGAGGAAGCAGCGGAGGAAAAACGTGATAGGAAATGGAGGGGAACGGGCCCCGGCGAGGAGATCTGGGCACGGGTACGTGGGAATTAATTATTCATGGCCGGCAGTTCGGCAGGATCTGCTTGTACATCTGGAAATCAATAAAAACCAGGGGACGGCTCTTGCGAGGGCGCGCTGCAGCGACCCTCCCGTCCCCTCCCCTGGAGCTCTCGGCAGGGGTCTCGGCAGGAGCGGGCACGGGCAGAGGAGGACGTGGCCTGCTCCCTCTCTCCGGAGCCAGCCGGGGGTCCACAGGCAGGAGGAGCCTCGCCAGTGCCAGAATATTCAGGAATATTTGCAGGCTGGGAGTTTTGGCCGCAGGCAGATGCTGGCTCTGCAAACAGCTGCGCCTCTTGAAGCCGTTGCTGCCTCCAGCTGTTTGCCGCTCCCCCTCTCCCGCGCCGCCGAGTCCCCCGGGAGCAATCCCGATCCAGCTCCGGCCAAAGCGAGCCTGGGCTGCCCAAATGGGTGTGAGGAGAGGAGCCCGTCCCCGAGGATGCTCCGCGGCCCCCGCCCGCTCGACATCTGTATTTTGGCCCCAAGCGATGGGCTCGCCATGGCAACGGCTCCCGCGGTCCAGCATCCCCGGTGCCGCCTGAAGGAGCAGCCGTGGCCGCGCGTTTCGGGGAGCGATGCGAGCCCCGGCCCCGCCGCCGGCGGGCAGGGAGGGTGGCTGGCAATGGGAGGGATGGGCTGGAGATGGGCTGGAGTCGGAGCCGCGTCCAGCCCCGCGCGCCGCTGCCGCCTGCGGTGCCGAAGTGCCCGCCGACTGCCTGGCCTTAATACTGTGTCTGTCCCCGGGAGACATGACTCCCCACCGCGGCTTTGTTCAGGGAGCTGCGTGGTTCCGCGGGTAGCGATGCTGATGTCGATCTTTCCCAGCTTGGTGCTGCTTTAAGTGCGGATGCCCAGAGCGTGGCAGAGGCAGCCGGGGGGCCGCCAGCGCCCAACACGTGGCAGTGCTCGGTCTGGGGTGCCCGCTCGGTCCCCGCGGTGGAGAGGCGCTGCCGTCCCGGGTCCCGGTCCTTCCCCTCACTCTGCAGACCTGCACGGAGATGCCGGGACGGAGCCTGGCTTTGGAGTCTCCTCTTGTGTTCCCAACAGTGCCTTAGAAATTAAGAATCAATCCGATTATTCAAGCCCATAAACAACATCATAAAAATAACATCAATTTGCACAGAAAGGCGCTGCATTAATGTGCTGAAATAATGATGCACTTTTACAACATAAATTTACAATCAATCTCGCTTTTAGCACCGTGAAACAACAGTTGGAGGAGGATCAATCCTTTGCCTGAATTAGATGGCTTGAGTCAGAGATGCTTCAGGAGGTTATTTTTGGAAGCTTTTAACAACAACTCTGGCAGGGCTTTCGCTAACAGCTTCGCCGGGTCTGCGTGCGACAGGCAGGTCCCGGAGCACCCAGCACTCGCGTTTTGGGCCGCCCGGGAGGTCGCGGCAAGGGCCGCCTCGGCTCCGCACGCTTTGCTCTCCCTCGGAGCGTCGGTGGGGAGAGCAGCGTGTGCTGTTGGAAGGGAAACAGGCAGACATACGTAGCTGCGGAAAGCAGGCTGGGCTGCTGGCTGGCAACCTGGCCAAGGGCAGGTTTGCTCCTGGAGATGCTAGTGGCCAACGGGGGGCCGTTGGAGGTGGGCGGCGCTTCCCCAGGGCCGGGCGGGAGCGTGGCCGCCTCTCCCGGTCCCTCAGACCTGCCCCGGCCTGGGAACCCTGTGCCCCGGGAAAGGGCGATCGCCCAGATAACGGCAACTCCCCGCGCCAGCCTTGCCAAGAAACATCCCTCTCGTGCTTCCCGCTTCCCTCTGCCCTGGCAAGCTCGCCGGGGGTCCTGGCGGCGACCGCTGCAGCTTGCTGCCCAGAGCTGCGTCCCACCCGCTGCATTTTTCAGAGTACCTTTCCGGTAAAGGCTCAGACCTTGTTGACTCCAGCATCCCCAGGCCCTGTCGCTACCGCTTTTTAGCTCACCGGCTTTCTATATTTATTATTTTTTCTTGTAAATGGGCACCAAGACGAAATCTATGCTTACGGAGAGATTGATTAGTTAACCAACTCAATTATGTCTTTAGCTGAGAGCTATATTAAGTAACGCAGCAAAATTATTGCTCTGTGCAGATCCATTTCGTTAAACAGCTGTCCGCCGGCCCAAGGAGGAGAAGATGGAGGTTAAGCATGCTTTTGTGGTTCCAGAGACACGCGCGCACACACGCGCAAAGCCACGAGGCAGCTGATCCTGTGGACGCCCTGAGCGCCAAGGCAGGCAAGGGGGACGGAGGGAGCCTGGGATCCCTTCCCAGAAGGGAAGAAAAGCCGTCCCTGAAGGCAGGCTGACCCCTGCGCCCTGGCCAGCCATGAGCCTCTTGCAATGCCCTTTTCCTCCCCGTTTTCCCGGTGCCTGCCCGGCTCTGCCGCAGGCTCCCTGGCAGCCGGCACACAGCGAAGGGACGGCAGGCAGCGCTGCCACAATCAGCTCTGGAGGGGACGGAGCGGCAGAAGGGGCATCTTTTACATTTTGTTTCCTCGCTGCCGTCGTTAGCGTTGGTTTTCCGTGGCGGCAGTTCCCTTCCTTCGCCTCGTCCTGCTTTGCCGCTTCCTCGTGCCCGCTCTCGCGGAGGCACAAGCAGGGACCATTTGAGACGTGCCGGGAAAATGACAGTAACGATGCCGAGAGCCGACGCAAGGGATGATCCCTGCGGCGCGCTCCAGGCGTGCTGAGCCCTCCGGGATGTGCCCGGTGTCTGCCTGCTGCCGGGGCCGTGGTGGGCAGCCGCGGTGGGCGGCACAGCCGGCTTTCCCGACGCGGTGCTCTGCTGCGCGCAGGACGCTCGCTGCCGGGGTTTATAGCAGGCTCCAGTCAGCACTTCATAAATATCGAGTTGCGAGATATTTTACATACTCTGTGCCCTGGGTTTATAAATAGCAAAGACGGGCAACGGTCCCCGGCGTCGCGCTCCTGGATGAGTTGGAGCGGGCAGCGGCGGGAGAGCCGGGAGCAGGGCTCCGGCAGCCCTTCCGAGGACGTTAGGCATTCAAGCCCTGCTTTCCGCCCTCCGTCCCTCGGCCCGGCTACCGTTAAAACATTAACGGCTTCCAGGGGAGCTCCGGCGGCTCCAGTGGGTTTCTCTGCATAATTAACTGAACTCATCTTCTTATTCGAAGTGTCTTTCAGGAATACAATTAGCTTCCACACCGCTTTTGTACTTTCTAAACCTTTTAATTTAGTCATACAAGGACGAGGGTGTTATTGCCAGGAACAGGTACGTACAAATGCGAAAGGATCTGGGTCAGACTTGGTCGTAATTAAAATCGTATGCCCTGTGTTTAAGTGCTTTTCCGCATATTGCGTCTGCCTGCGCACGCGATGGCGAATGCCATCGCAGGGAGAGGGGAAAGGGCCGCTTGTTCAGCTGCGCAGACCTTTGCGTGCTGGGCTGGAGACGCCTCCGTGCTTCGGTACCGCAGGCAAGGCAGGAGAGGCCGGCTTCCAGAGACCCGGAGTCGGCCCGCCGGTCGCCAGCCAGAGCTAGGGAAACGCAGGTGGCATTTCTAACGCCCTCCAAGAGGCTCCTGGACAAGCGTCGGGTTTTTAGGGAGGGGGCCGTGCAAAGGTGACCCGGTCCCCTGGACCGGCAGAAGCCGTGCTGCGCCCTCGCGTGACCCCGTTTCTCAGTGCAGGTGGAGAAAAGCCGAGCGGATGGGGAAAGCCCTTAAGCGTTGGTGTTCCTCGTGTCTAGGGGTGATTCGGAGCATTTCATTAACGGCCCCCTCATACGCGGCACCATAGACACAGGGTTTCCGCTTTGAGCAGCTAATCTGCCGCTAAAGACTCCCTGGGCGATGATCCTTATCCTCTGGAGAGAAAGACAGAGGCGACAAGAAACCCTGCTGGTTTGGCCTGGAGGGAGCGGGGCTGCAGGGGAGCCGGCTGCTGGGCTGGCGACAAGCGCAGGAAAAGGGACCCGGATGTCGGCTCTCTAGGATACCTCCCAAGCGACGACTTGATTTCCAGAGTTCCTCCCCAAAGCTCTCACGGCCGTGTCTCGCACCAGCTTTGCTGCAGCGTGCGGGTCGCGAGAGCAAGCCTGCCTCGACGAGCCCCGGCGCATCTCTCGGCTCTGCGGGCGGTGCGGGATGCTGTGAGAGAGGGGAGCAGGCGGGGGGCTGGCAGCTACCCCCTCCCCGGGCGAGGTGCACACGTGTAAGCACGGGTGAGGGTGGATAATCCCCTAGGGAACGACGTGGAAGGGGTCAGCCCACCTGGAGAGAGGGTGCCGGCGATCTGCCATGGCACGAGTCCCCGTGCAGCGGTCCTTCCGCAAAGGGAGCCGCTTGTTACAGGTCTGCCCGGCCGAGCGGCCTCGTAAAAGTGCCCGACGGATCGTTATGATCCAGCAGGCTCAGGTGAAATAATGAGTTTTCATTGCCGCGCAATAAACTTTATGGAAGTTATGAAAAAAAGGAAGCTCCGCGCCGACGCGAGCCGGCACCTGGAGAAGCGCAGCAGGGGGGCGCGGGGCTCGGGGGCCGCTCCGGGCACCCGGCAAGGGCGTAATTGTGAGAACGGTGGCAGCTGGCACTGAGCAGCGTTTCCATCCCGGCCGGGGAGGCGCGGGTCCGAGGCGGGAGGGCTCGGCGCCATCGGGCTTGATGTGCAGGTACCGGGAGCGGAGGAGATGGGCACGCGCGGGCAGAGGTGGTCTGTGAATTAAATACCAAAACCACCGCCCCATTACAGCTTCACACGAGGGTCGCTTGTTTTATTGACTGTGGCACAAATCAATCCATTTCCAGCCTGACATTTCTGGTCCTTCCTCCCTCTCAAAGCTTTTCTTTTATGGCAGCTCAGCTCCCCAAAGGGTGTTTTTTTTTTTTTTCCGCTGCCATTCAAAACCTCCAGAGGATTTATGTTTTCTTTAGGTGTAAGCTCTCTGCCGGCGGTGCGCACTGCCTGGGGGCTGCTGGCCTCCCCAAAGCGGCTGGGAGAGGCTGGCACTGGGTGGCAGTGCCCCGCTGCCATCCTGGGGGGACGATGGCGCTCTGCGGGTGCCTCTTGCAAAGACCCTCGGATACTTTCACATTTCGTTCGCATTTCGCAAGTGACAAAACCAAATTATAAATGTCACCCGTCCTGCTTTTACTGACAGCCATTTCTGGTGTGCGGGGGGAGTGCGGATGACGGTGCAGTGGGGTGATGGGAGGGAGCGGCACCCCAGGGAACAGGGCGGCGGGGGACACCAGCGGCCGTGCCGTCGCGGCGATGCCAGGCACAGGCCAGGAGCGGGACTGGCATCCCCTGCAAGGCACCGGCTCCCCGCTGCCACCGCGCCGCAGCGCCGGTCTGCCTTTCCCTGCCCGGTGTCATCAGCAGCTCGCCAGGGTGTTCTCCGTTTCTCCGTCGCTGCGTGATGCCCCCCGCAGATGTCGGTAGGAGCGACTAACGGTGATGATACCAACGGTAACTAAGTTTGATACGTATATATCTCTTCATTGTCTGGAAATGAAGAAAGGCTGGCGCGTGTGGCTCGACATGGAAAACCAGTCCTTCGCGTGACATTCTGCCCGGGCTTGGGAAAATCTGACTTCTCGTTCTCGCGGGACCCGGGGACGGCGGGAGGCTGCGACGCGCTGCAGCCCTGACCCGTTACCCGCCGCGTCCCCGGGGGTGGGACGCGGGGCGAGATGCTGCAGGGCTGGCAGTTTGCACCACGGGCAGGCAGGGGCAGACGGTGCTCGGCGGCACGTCTCCAGGAGAGATCGCCCCAGCGGTACGGCATTGCAAAGTTCACTATTAAATATTTAATCCGGACTTAACTCAATACGGTTGATGCTATCTGAGGGTCGGGGGCTCGCTCCCAGCCTGCTCTGATTAACAAAGTACCTGGCCGGCAAAGATCTGCTGATCCAGTCACCCGGGGCTGTGTTACACACCGCTCGATGCCGCCAGAGAGGCAGCGTTACCTGGGAAGCATCGATTTCAGCATTAGCTGGCTTTTACATTCGAAAGCAGACAATGCAAGGACCTTCAATTATCTTCACAGCAACTGAAGGGAAGGAAATTGGTCTTAGATGTGGTAAATAGGCTCCACAAACTCTACCGAAGCATGCAAAGATGTACACGAGGGAAGTACAGGTTCTTGCCTAACTGGTTGGAGTTTACTCAAAAATGCTGTTGCAGTTCTCCAGATTTCATGGTAGGCGGCTTTGGCGCTAATCTGACGCGGGGCTTCGTTAATCTGATCGAGATTATTGCTTTAAGAAGCCATGCTAATGTCGCGTTTCCCAAGGGGCTGCCCCCGCTCAGGAGTGCCTGGAAAGAGACGTTTCCGCTCAGAATCGCTCTGCGAGTTCTGGCCACTCGACTCTCCCTGGGGCTGACCGTGCGCGTTATCCCGCATGAGTCCGCGCCGCCGCTCGCGCGTCCTTGCCGGGGAGCTCAGCCCGCAGGTGCCCGCCTCGCCGGGTGGCTCCCCCAGCCCGCTCGTTTCAGGGGTAGGACTAAAAACAGACAATACCCACGGGACTTCTTTCAGCCGTGCTCCTGCTCCCTTCAGCCTACCGCAAAGGGTGTCAGCTCGGGCTCTGTTTTGTCTTTGGGGTGTTTTGGTTTGGTTTTGGGGTTTTGTTTGTTTGTTTCTGATATCACGTTAATTGCCTGCATGTGTTGGACCAGATTTTCCCAAGAGCATCCGAGCAGCAAGGGAACGTTTCTTAGGCTCCTGAATAATCTGCCTTTCCCTGCAGATGCTGCGCACACAAAGAGTTTGTTCCTACGTTCTCCGGGGACCGGTGGCCCCCGGGGCCGCCTGGCGCTGGGCGAGGCTCTCTGCGGGAATCATCGCACCCGTGGCAGGAGTGCCCGTCCCCTCCCGCGGGATGCTGCATCCCCGAGCTCCCCAGCCCCTCGGCGGCTGCCTTCCCATGTGGGGCACGGCAGGGATCCCCTGGCACAGCTCTCCAGCCCCTTGGCGAAGGGGGAGGAGAGGAGGGGGCGAGCGTCTCTTGTCTGGGTGAGAAGGGTCTGACCCGGTGCTGGAGATGGGACAGGAGCCCAGGAGCACCTGATCCTTGCCGGACCCAGCCTCCTCCTCATCTAATCTTGCACCGCCGAGTGCTGCTCAATGGGCAGAGCGGCCCTGGGGGCAATTTCTGGCAATTCGACTGCGGTGCAGCCCACTGCAGGTATCGGGATCCCAGCTGCGCCCGCATCATCCGCTCGCAGTCGTAACATGGGGCAAAGAGCGCAAGAGGAGCGTTCTTGCGCTCGCCGCCCTCTGCTCTTCCACGTGGGGTGAGAGCGTGCCTGCTCCGGCGTTATCCCTTTTCCCCAGGCATTGCTCCTTAACAGGTTGTTAATGCCGATGCGGCACGGGACTCTCCCTGCGAGCCGGTACCGCTCTCCCTCTGTGCAAGGGAGGAAACACCAGCAGGAAAATGACTCTGTTATTGTGCCGAGGCTTAAATAAGGAAATCCTGTTCAAAATGGGTTTCTCCAAGCGCTGGTGGTTTCCCCAGCCCCAAAGCTTGTATCGAGCACATACACCAGATCTTTCCGACAAGGATTATTGACTGGGAGTCACACACCGCGTAAACAGGGGTGGCAGTTTTGATCTACTGCGCGTCCGTGTCGATGCTCTAATTGATCCAAATGGAGGGAGTTTAAAGCCCCGAAGGAAATCGGGCTCGGTGTGCAGGAGCGGCGCTGCCGGGGAGGGAGCCGCCTCCGAGCGGGCTGGCTCGGCCGCGGGTCCCTTTCCCGACGGCGAGGGGGGACACCCGCCGCGGGCTCCGAGGGCCACCGGGGGATCCGGGGACCCTGCAAACCGCGGGCTGAGGCACCGCTTTCCGGTCCAGCGGGATTTATCTGCGTCTGCAGGGCAGGCTAGGCTGGGCTTGCTCTCCCCATTGCTTAGCAACACCACAGGGCCGGCAGCAGCAGCCGGAGGGGGAAGAGGAAAACCACACGGGGCTGAATTCAGCTTTGGCCGCGCTCTCTCTGAGCAGCCTTCGGAAACCCTTCCCTCGCCACCCTCCCCGCCTGCCGCGGGGTCCCGGTGCGGGGAGGTGATGGAGCGGGGCCGGGGGATGCTGCAGCGCTCTGCGGGAGTCTCAGGCCGCGTTTATTCTTGCATTTATTTTGATCTTTACGAAATGGGCGGTTTATGCCGCAGCTCGGGCTCTGCCATGGCGTGTAGCTACCTCTCTATAGAAGCAGGCTGGGGCATCCAGAGTTGTCTGCTCGGTTAGGTGCAGAGCGCTCACGCTTCGAATGTCTCTCCCAGCTTGGGAGAGTCCCCGCTCAACCGTATGTGTTCTATACGAGGTGTATAGGGTCATTCAGGAGCCAGCGGGACTAGCGCCCCTGGAAACCCAGAGGGACTGGGCTCTGTCCCCGCACCGGGCACGCGGCGCCTGCCACCAGGCCCACGGGAACGCCTCCGCCTGCCTGCGAGCAGCGGAGGGATGCGATTTCGGGAGCCGAGCCCGGCCCATCAAGGAAACTTTCCTCGAAACCCTTCATCTCATTTGTTATTTTATAGGAGCAGAATGAATCTCTGGCTGTGTGAGTCAGCCGGCGACGTTGCGATAGGCACCAATGGGATAAATACAGCCACTTTGACAAGGGAAATTCAGCACTGTCGCTCTCAAAAGGAGATCGGAGAGAAAGAGCTGTCTCGGCGTGCGGCGTGGCCAAAAGCCAGGGTGATTTGTGGTGCGGAGAGGGGAGGCAGACGGGTGCAGATTCACATTTCAGGCGCTATGAAATCACTCTTACGTTTTGATTAAATACGGAGCTCCTCGGTACTGAAAAAGCCAAAACGCAACCTGCAGACACTTGGTCACGACACGGGAGATCTGAAAGCCTCATTGACTATTCAATCTCCTTCTTGTACTGCTGTTGCTGTGCAACGAAGCAAGGGAGAGCTCGAGCCACCGGTGCCCCCAGCCCAGCCCTCCCGTGGCACCGCAAGAGCAGCTCTGGGCAGTGGTGGGGATCACACGGGGCTCCTGGTAGCTCCCTGCAGAATATTTTGTACTTTACCCCCAGATAGTCCTACCTCACTCTGTAATTACCCTTCTCTAGCTGCGTTTTCCGTTGTCTGGTAATTAAATCAAGCAGCACAAGTGCAGAAACACCTAGTGAGTTCCGCTCTGGCATTACATCAACACCTCGGAGCTGCCAATCGCTCTGTTCTCATGCACAGCCTCCAACACCGCTCATTGGGAGCAGACTGTTTAATCTCTGCTTTCCGGCCTCTCGGGGCTGCCGGGAGCCTCTGCCCAGGACGCCGGGCTCGGGGAGGAGATGGAGGGGATGCTGACCCTGGGAGCGGGTGCCGGCTCTGCCCAGGGGTTCCCCAACATCTCTGGTATCGGTGGGAGCATCCGAGTGCGAATCCGAAGGGCAGGGCTGGGCTCTCGGTGCTGTTCCCCTCGCCTCAACCTGCAGCCCCCGTGCCGGGTGGCCGGAGGGTCTTGGCGCGCAGGCTGGCAGCTCCGAGCAGCCCGTGCCGTGAGCGGCTGGCCTGGGTTACGCTCTGTTTGCCTGGGATGTCCTCCAAACGGCGTCCAGTCAGAGGGAATTTTCAGCCTGAATGGTGATTTGGCTCCATCCTGGAGGTAGCAGAAGGTTTCCCGTGACGCCAGGGGACTCCAGCAGTTTGGGCAGCAATTGCGTCGTGTGTCCTTTAGGATAGATGGCGTCCGCAAGGCAGCCGGCCACGCTGGTGAGCGGGCAGGCGCCGGAGCCGGCGAGGAGGATGGGGAGAGGCCGGGAATGCTGAGCTCCTGGCACGGACGCTCTGCGCGCGGGATGCGTCCGGCACCGCGCCACGGTCCCGGGGCGGGGATGCTGCGTGGGGAGCATCCGCTCACGAGGCAGCAGCGCCTGGGAGATGGGGCGCTCCTCCCTCCACGGGAGCTATTTATCTTGGGAGAAACAGAGGAATGTTTTGTATCTGTGACAAAGCAGCACTTTACGGGCGCTTGACACTTTATTAACTAATCTCTGGTACTTGAGTAATTTATTAGGTTTAAGCTGGTGCCATCAAGCCTCTCAGCAGTGTCCGTGTGTGCCGGGAAATAAATTAAAGACTGTCCAGAGATACTTGGCTCATCGCTGCGATTGCTGGGCTAGCGTGATGGAGGGCTAAGGTTCTCTCCTCCTGCAAATTGGAAATTAGGAATTAATAAGACGACAGGACAGAGAGCCCTGCTAGCTGCGTCTGGTGGAGAGCTGCTGGCGGGGGGGACGGGACGGGCAGGCACGGCGCCGGCACGGCGGCTCCCCCGGGAGCGGGCACGCTGCTCACCGGGTGCCCTGGCCGGGGAGGCTCCGGGGGCTGTACGAAGCCCAGTGCTGTGCCAGCATTTCCAATGAGTCAATGGGATAACGTGGGTGATTACAGGCCTGTCAAGCTGACATCAGTCCTGGACAATATAATGGAAAGGCTGATACAGGACCTCGTTAATAAAAAATTAAAGGAGGTAATATAATAAATGCCAATCAACACTGGTGCATGGGAAACAGATCTTGTCAAACTAAGTTGATTTCTTTTTGATTAGATTACAAGTTTGCTTGATAAAGGTAACAATGCTTGACGTAGCGCTCTTCGGCTTCGGGAGGCGCCCGAGTTGGTGCTCCAAAGATGTTTGGATCGGGAAGCTAAAAAGCAGCAAGGGCAGCGCGGCAGGCGCTGATGGGATTAAAAGCGGGCCGAGCGATAGCTCTCGCTCTGCCACCCGTGGCGTCTTTGTGGGTGGAGTGCCTCTGCCAGCATCCCCCGTTCCGGGTCAGAAAGCAACTGCTTATGAGGGTGATTGGACAGCGGCCGTGTCCTCCCCGCAGCGTGGCGTTGGCTAGAGGCTGGCCGTTTCCCCGCAAGATCTGCTGCCGTTCGTCCCGCCTTGGCCCGGGAAGGCTCAGAGCCCGCCGGGTACCGGGGCCACGGCATGGGGTCCCCGCGGTCCCTCAGCTGCCAGCACAGGGACCGAGCCTGCCTCGGCGTAGGGCTCGCCGGTGGTGCGGGGGTGCCTGGGGGTGCTCTGGGCTGGGGGGCCGCCCGGCTGGGGCAGTTGAGAGCTCTTCCGACAGCGGCGGCAGCAAGAAGATGGCGAGCCGCCCCATCGCCGGTTTCCACGGCAACGCAAAATTACTGCTTCGGGGAGGAGGGAGCAGCCCTGACGCGGGAGCCTTTCTGCTTCTGCGTGCGAGCGCTGGGCTGGGGCCGGGCTTCTCCTCCGCTAGCCGTGGGTGACAGCAATGCGTGGGCAGACTCGCAGGGTAATTAAAACGTGTACCATTTAACGAATGACAACAACTGAAACTTTAATTACTCAGCCTGTGCCTGGTTTTTCTCCCCTCCCCAAATTGCCCAGCTCACGAAAGGAAGTAGAAGGAGTAGGGAAGGAGACTGAGGGCAAAACCTGATTACGTTTATTAAGCCGATACAAAAACTCGGCACTGTAATAATAATTAAATTAATTACAAAAGCAATTTGTTTCCGAAAATGCGATCGGGCAGCTTATGAGCTATTGCTCTGACCCGACAGCCTCGGCTTAAAACAAGCAGGGTGCAAACCCGCGCCCCGACCCCTCCGATGGCGCGAGCGGCCGCCGTGGGTCTCGTAGCTCGGCGCGCCGCGCGCCGCCCAGGCTCGCTGGGACCTGGTTTCACAGCACCTCGAGCTACCGGCGCAAGCTCATCGCCCTGGATTTTCACGCCTCTGCTCGTGCGTGCGGGAACCCTCCCCATCTCCCCACTTGCAGTGCTGGCACCTCATCCAGAAGGAAAGAAAAAGAGAAATGTTTGGAAGAGACAAAGAGGGAGCTAGCTGGGGACGGACCCCCTGAGGGACACCCCCGGGGTCCCCGCTGCCCCCCGCCGGGAGCCAGCACCGGCGTGCAGGGCTCACGCCGGGGCACAGTCGGCTACGGCAGGGACGCGCTGTCGGCCGGGTTCGTGGGAGCGCTGCTTTCCCGCGGCAGCCCAGCCGCAACGCGTGCGCGTCCTCTCCCTTCAGCACTGCCCAAGGCGCGGCGGCAATCGATAACGTACAGTGCCAGCTCTGCACGGAGAGGCTCCCTGCTGCGGCCAGATTAGTGTGGCTCCTGCCAGCCTGGCTCACGAGCCAGGGGGCCACGAGCCGTGGGCGACGGGCTTGCTTTGGGTCTGCCAGGGTATCGGCAGCGCCCACACCAGAGGCTGGGCGGCCACAGACCGGCACAACCGGCAACCTGTGGCTGCATTCGGCTCCGGTCCGCAGTGCCGGTTTTTCAAACAGTCTTTAAAAGTTTGGCGGGCTGTGCCCAAAGCCTGAGCACCCTGAGCGCTGCACCCCGTCCCGCTCCCTTGGGCCCCTGCAACACGCTGGGAGCAGGGCCAAGGGACACGGCGCTGACGAGGCTGAGCAAAGCTCTCCACGTACGACTCCCACCTCCGGGCCTTTGCTACGGGGTGTTCGCCCAAGTCGCCACATGTGGGACGGTGCATTTTGGGCACAGCGAAGGAGCTCCGTCCTGCCTTTCCTACCTTTGCTTTCCCCTTAAAGGCAGTTGAGCTTTTTGTTGCTTTGGAGTGTTTGGGTTTTTTTGGGTGAGACACACAGAGGAAAGAAAGCGAAAAGCCAACCTCTCTGCTTTCCACGGAATAGAGGGGAAGTTGCTCGAATACTTTAGAATCATAGGATGGTTTGGGCTGGAAGGGACCTTAAAGATCACCTGGTTCCAAGCCCGTGCCGTGGGCAGGGACACCTTCCACCAGCCCAGGCGGCTCCAAGCCCCATCCGGCCTGGCCCTGAGCACGGCCAGGGACGGGGCATCCGCAGCTTCTCTGGGCAACCGGTTCCAGCGCCTCGCCGCCCTCGCGGTGAAGAATTTCTTCCTTAGATCTAATCTAAATCTACCTTCTTATTCGCACAGAATAATGTTTGGGATGGCTACACGCTTACAACCTGTCTAATGCCAGGCAGAGGATGGCTTATGACTTTGTTGAAAGTAAAAAATAATCTGCTGAAAGATGAGAAAAGAGCCGGCTTAAAAGTGACAAGTTTTTGGCCCAAACTGCTGGGTCTGGAAGGCTGTTCAAAGGAAGCAGATTGCTTTCAACCAGAAACAGTTTGATTGAAAACCTTGTTTTCCGTAGGAGAAAAAAAGTTTTGACAAAACATTTTTATAGTAACCTCCCTTCTGTCTCGCTACCAGCACTGAAAGTCGCCTCGTCTCCTGTCGCCAGGGCGCTTCCCTTAGCACCCCTCAACGGCCCTCGCCCCGGCCCCGCCGACCGTTTCATTTTGAGGATGTTTCTGCAGCCGGGCAGAGGGGTGAGGACGGGGCAGCACCGCCGGCACGCCGGAGGCTGAGGGAGAAGCTGCCCCCGGCGCAGGTTTCTCCTCTCCCAGTGCCCCCCAGCCTGGCTTCCCCTTGCGCTGCGGAGGGAGGGGGTGGTGGGAGCTGAGGTCTGTGATCGTTACCTGCCGTGCTGTTCCCAAATTGCCTCCGACTGCTGTGCAGAGCTGTGCGTTCTCGCAGCCTGCTGGGTCGCGTTTTGCAATTTTGGCTTCTTTTGTTAACGACGGCGGCTGCTTCTGCCACGCAAAGTGGGTCAGAACCTGAGCGAAGAGCTTCTCGGACACACCGGGCCGGGAAGCGCCGCGCTCTCCTCTCCCGTCCCACTCCTTTCTCCAAAGGCACGCTGACATCCAACCCCTTTAAACCACTGGGTTCGAGCAGCAAATGATAAGTTAAATTATAAATAACGCCCGGCTCTCCCCAGGCTCTATTACGCCAGACTTGGAGTTGTTCCCCCAGCCTGTCTCTGCATTCAGGCCAATGCAGCCGTTATGTCTGCGGGGTGCCTGGCTGCATTGATCGCCCTGAAAAATGCCTGAGCGTGCTCCCTCATCGAGAGCCGCGGAAGCTCAGGCTTCGAGCATCCTACCACAGCCCCGAGCGAGGGCTGCGGAGCCGTGCTCCGCCTGCACGGGCGACGCAGCGAGGCGGGGAGGGCAAGCCTGCCTGCCGCTGCCCGCAGCAGCCATGCTGTGCTTGCGCTGCAGTATGCCTGCTGTAGTTGCTGGCAGTTCCTTACTGCAACTTCATCCAGAAAAACCCAGTTGTCCCATGACGCCCTGGCACTGCCGAGGACATCCAGCCCACCCAGGGTGCTGAGGAGTGCAGCTTGCCAGCCCAGTGCCGCGGTCCCCGAGCGGCGGGGCGGAGGGCTGCTGGACGTGACACCGCTGCGGCGCTGCCGTTGCCGTTCAGCTAACGGGGCCGCTGCGGGGAGGGGACCGTGGAGCTCAGCAGCCGAGCCGGGGGTCTCCGCTGCCTGACCACGAAGGGTGTCGAGCAGGGCTGGGGGACAGGGCAGCCGGTGCGATGCGCTTGCTGGAAATACGAGTAGAGCTCTACCAACGGGAAGAGATCAGGGAACGCTGCAGAGAGAGGGTTTTTTAACGCAGCGGCAGCGTGGCCACGCCGTCTCCCGTGCAGGTCTCGGGAAAGACGTGAGAGTTTTCTAGCGCCCTTTCCTAAGTTCAGGCGGAGAGGAAAGTGCTGGCTAAGCTGCTCCTCTGGCTCACCCCGTGCTTTGCCCATCGGGTTTCCACGTAGGTGTAATGGATGGAGAAGAGTGTGTTTTGAAGGTCTCGGGGGCAGAGAAGACAGCATGTGAGCCATCAGTCAGGTACAAAAGCAAAGTAGTAACATTTCAGTGCAGTAATTTTTAATAATTTATGATTTTCACTCGGTTCCCAGAGTGTTATTACCTCACTTAATATCATTTACAAATTACACATGATCCCATCAATTGCAGTAAAGTGAGGAAGCGTCTGGGAGATGCTCAAAAATCAAACGGTATAGAGCAAATGAGAATTTATGAACCTGAACGGGCTGCAGCAACGGCGGGGGCAGCGATGCGGTGCCCGGGACGCCGCTCGCCCCGCTCCCGCTGGCTCAGTCCCTGCACCCACGCATACTTGGGCCGGCACGAAGACGTGGTGGGTGCGGAGGTGGGAGAAGGGAAAAGGGGCGAGCTGTGGTACCCGCCCGCGCTCGTGCGATCCATCAGACGGGGTTTGGGTTTCACACATCAGCAAAGACAGAGATGAAGAGGCAGGAGAGCAGTCGTGCTGCCGTGCTGCAGCGGCTCGCTGGGGAGAGGACAGGGAGAAGGGGTTCGCGGGGCCACGCGACCGTTGCTTTGCCGCTGTACCACCTGCCCCAGGGGTGCCGACAGCTCCCTGTCCATTTACCCATCGCCATAGGCGAGGCTGTCCCACCGCCGCCTTACCCCCGCCCTCGATCGCTGTCTGTGTGTACGGCTCGAGCTGGGTTTGGCTAATTAGCCTGAAAGCAGGGCCTCCCCGATTCCTCTGCCCCAGGTTCAGCCTAGGACCGTGCAGTGATGGATGGCAGCAGAGCAGAGACGGCGCTTCGTCGAGCAGGTCCGGAGCCGTGTGTTTTCTCACCTCCTGGCAGCTGCCTCCCATCCCCGCCTCTCTCAGCCTGCTCCTCTGGGGAGGAGGGGCGCAGGCAACGTGTGAGCCGCTCTCCTCCTCCAGCCAGCCTTCCCTGGGGGCGTCCCCATGCCCTGCAAACCAGCAGCGCAATGCTTGCTCAGCGGTGCTGGCGAGCCCCGGCACGGCTGCAGAGGCTGGCTGTGCCCCGGCAACCGGCCGGCTCCTGGCAGAGGTGGCAGGGGGATGGCGCCGTCCTCTGCAAGCCCGCCCGAACCGCGCAGCTGAGGCAGGTGCTGACAGCAAGCGGGTGAAGATGCAGCCCCTGCCTCCCTCCGTTTGCACGGTCGGTGCACAGACAGGCTGCAAAAATGGGATGAGGCCAGGGCGGGGAGGGCTGGGGGCTCTCGCAGGGGAGCCGCCATGCCTGCTGCGGTTCCCCTGACCTGTTGCTTCGGCGCTGGCTGCGCTGCATCGCTGACGGTTCCCGACGGGGCCGTGCCGCCCTGCAGCGAGCAAGAACCAACGCTGCTCGGCTGCAGATGCTCCCTCCTCTGCCCGGGCAAGGGCTGAGCCCCTCCCACCCACGCTGTTTGGGTTTATATTGTTTTCTCCTGCGATTCCCGCAAGAACGGAAGGCAGAAAGCAAGCCCTCTTCCCGCTCTCCTCCTCCTCCTCCTCGTTAGCGCTGCATCCCAGGCAAGCTCGGGAAAGCGCCATTGCCTTTGAGTCACGGGTGGCACAGAAATCTTCTCCGTGGCAACACGGCCAGCTGCAGGCAGGATGCGGCCCGCCAGGGCGCTCTGCCAAAGGGGGACCGGGCGCCCGGTGGCGGGCAGCACCAGCAAGGCGGGCATCGGCGGGAGCCCCTCGGGGTCCGGAGGAAGGGAAGGGGCTGCAGCAGCCGGTGGCACGGCCAGCTCGTGGTGGCCTCTGCTGGGACGTGGATCGGGGTCGGGCGCCTTGCTTCGGTCTAAAGAAAGGCTTCGGGGTGAGCATCCAAGGTCCTGCCGGCGGAGGGGGTGCGTGCGGACAGCTGACCCAGGGGCCCACGCTCTCCTCTGCTCGCCCCCAAAACCCGGCCGTGTTTCTGATGGAGGAAACCTGTTTTGGCCTCCTCCTGGAGGCTGGTGGGGAAAGGGCGAAAACGATCCGCTGCGCGGCTTCCTCCGGCATTCCTTAATTATCCCTCTCGCAAGGTTCAGAGACAAGCAAGCCTCTGCAGAGCAAACAGTCCTTTGTTATCTAATAACTCGCAGAGAGCGGCGATCGGCATACGGCAAAAAGAAGAGGAAAGAGAGCTGAGGCAAATGCCTGCCTCTGAACATCACAGAGGCATTTGATGGCAGTTGCCGGCCCTGGCCGGTCTCCCTGCCTGGAGTTCTCCCCGGTATCTGGGACGAGTGGGACTCGCGGTTCTCTCTCCTTAAAGGCACTGCACTTGGCAGAGCCTTTCAACTAAATTGAATGTCTCTGTCCTGCAAAAATATGCTTACGTTCCGCCTTTCATGCCAGCGCGCCCGGACGCGCTGGTGGTTGCGCTACTGAAGAGCAAAGCCAGACGAAAAAGCTTCCGAAACGCCAGCGGGAGTGGAAGTGGTCAGGAGCTGGCACGCCTGTGCAGCGGAGGTTTTCAGCCCGGGCTGGGAGGGGGAGCTGAACTACCCGGACTCGTTGCCAAACAAGGGCTTCGTTTGGATTTGCAAAGCTCTCGGTCTCTGCCGGGGCTCGGCGTGGTGCTGCCGCCAGCCCCTGCGGGCAGGGCTCCCCAGCTGCGGGGGCTGCCTGCGGCGGGGGGCCGTGGGCAGCGGCAGTCCCCAAAGCACCGGGGGTATCACCGGGCTCCGTGGACAGGGAGCTTCTGATCTGCAAACGGATTGGTTTTAAGTGAAAAGACAGTAGCAGCTGCTTAAACGCATTGGCTTGTTGAAAAACATATAGATTTGGGTCCCAACGCCACAGAGCGCTATCACTTCGGTGTCTCGGCCCATCTGCGTAAAGTAACTATTGATTTTGGTTGATATGCATTGATTCCGAGAAAACTGCCCTGCTTTGAAAATGAACTTCCAGTAGTTTCAAGGGAAAATGCAACGTGCGGTCTCTCTTGCAGGGCCCCCTTGTTTTGTTAAACGCGGCTCGTGCGTTTGAAAAGCAGAAGCAAAGCCAAACAAATAGCTCGGAGGGAATTAAAACGCATCGATTCTCTGGGTGGGAATAACGGCCTCCGTTAAAAGCTTTTGGAGACGTTAACATACATTGCTTTGAATAAAGATCCCCCTCCGGCCCGCTCCCGCACCTGCTACCGTGGCAATTTTTGGGATGGGGAGGTGGGGAGCTGCACTCGCTGGGGTGCCGACCTCCCGGACGCGCTGGCGTCGCCGTTGTCCCCGCCTGGCCGGGACAGCCCTGGGCTCCCGGACGGGGGGATGCTCTCCGGCCCTCCTTAGCACAAGAAGCTGCTTCTAAAGGGCTTTCGCCGGGAGCCCCTGCCAGGGCTGGCGCGGGGCTGCCCGCAGGGTGGGAGGCAGGCTGCCGCTGCCCGTCCCCGTGCTGGTGCCAGGGCTGCCGCGAGCCCGCTGGCACTCCCACGCTCCGCGGGAGGCCAGGCTGTGCTGGCTGCCCCTCGCTGTCTGTCCGTCTGCCCCACCCGAGGTATCTCCTCCCTTGCAGTCATTTTAATTGGCAGGGAACGGCGAGTAATTTGGCAGCGGGTCCCGGCCAGCCTGACCTGGCAGAGCCTCGCCGTTTAGACCAACAGGCAGAGAGTCCACCTGGGAGAGCAAGTTCTAGTCCCTCCAGCAAGTCCTTACTGTTAATTAAAGGTATTAATTGGCATGCAGCCTGCTTATTTAAAGAGGCGGTGGCCTCTGTGGTGCCTGGCGGTAATTAGAGCTCCACGGAGCTGGTCTCCAGTCTGGGCACAGGCGAGGGGAGGGAAGCGGAGCATCGCATTCGTGCGAGGGACTTGGGTCCCCATCCCCGGGGAGGAGGGACGCTGGTGCTGCGAGCCATGCGAAGGGGCAGGGACACGGGAGCGAACACGCAGCTGGGGCTGCATCGGCCCTGCCATCCCCCACGATCGCGTCCCGGCTCCTCTCTGCACCGAGCCGGCGCTGAAAGCGCCCAGGGTGCGTGTGGGCGGCAAGCAGGACCTGATGCAAGCAGGAGAACTTTGTTGTCGGGCAACGCATTTTTGTCGAAACGGAAGATTTTTCTCCGGCTCCCTTCCTTTTGCTGTTTAATTTCCATTGATAAGCCACGGGAGGGACGTGTTTGGTGCTGTACTTCGTGGTGATTCCCCGGCAGCCTGGCTGCTGCTCCTGCAGCCCGGGGTGGGGATGCTGGCGCTGGCCCCGGCAGTTGTGCCCCAAGCCAGGCAAGCGGCAGCGGGACGGCACCGGCCGCCGCAGCCCCAAGTTTCTCAGGCGCTCCGCCCTAACTTTGTTAAAGTCTTTGCAGCTCAATTTCCGAACGTAGTCTGGGAGCGACACGAAAATTAGATCTAATAATGAATGATTACAACTTTCAAGTTAAGTCTGGTTGGTTGACTAATCAATTTGGTTAAGTGAAAATCCATGGCAAATGAGTCAGCTGCAGTACAACATTTCTCCATCCAATTTAAATTAAAATCACCAACCATAATAATTTCACAATTACTCTGTGAGGATGCACCAGGGACTTGCCCCTCGAGAAGGAAAATGTCAAGGACTGCAGGAGAGGCCCCTGGAGCAGGAGGGAGCGAGGAGCAGCCTCCGGCGTGACCGGCCGCTCCGCCCGGGCAGCAGGGAGCCCGGCGGGGTGCTCAGGCAGGCGGGGAGGCGGCGCCGGGTCCCCAGGTCCCCAGCCCATCTGGGCTCTTCCGGGAGCCAAAGGCCTCCGAGGAGCCGCACGGACCCCGTGCCACGGTGTGGTGCTCACCCCGGCACCAGCCGTCCTGGGCTGTCCCCGTTGCAGCTCCGCAGGGCGCGTCCAGCCTGGCAAGGGCGCAGCCGGTATTTATAAAGCAGCCGCAAAGGAGTAGGAGAGGGGAGTCCGCTCTTGTAGATCAATTTGTAATTTTTCTTTTTTGCTGTGGCAGGAATGTGAGGGATGCGAACATTAAATCCCCAGGAAAGTCGCCTCTGCGGCAGTCTTTAGTGGTCTGAATTATTAATGCGCGTACGGTTGTGCTACCCGCCGAACCGTACCAAAAATAAAGAAAGAAAGTCCCTGCGGTCTGCGCAGCGTTGCTCTGGGCTCGGGGCCTCCTCGGGACGGGGGTCTCGCCCAGCTTGCAGGCGGGCGGGTGGCGAAGCGGGGGACTGGTGGGGGGCACCGGCAGCTCCTCCTCCTCTTTTCGGCTGTGTCTTCAGCTGCCTGTGTTGCATACTGGAGATAATTAACGATCCATCCGCGCAGCGAGCGGAGGGCAAGAGAGCTCCGGCAGATGAATAATTTAACATTTTTGCAGAACTTTTTACCTGCGCGGAACGGCCCGGCGCGTGCTTCCTTGCGAGCTGCCGCAGCTCCGCGCGCCCTCGGTGGGGGCTCTCGGTGCTGCCGGCCGGGGCAAGGGTGGCCTTTCAGGAGCAGGTTCCTCGCCTGGCAGCCGTGAAAGAGCTCCTGCCTGATGCGGGGGGAGCCTTTGGATGAGTTTTGATGTAAAAGGGTCAGGCGCCGGCGAGCGAAAAGCCGAGAGACGTTTATTTCGCGCCGCAAATGCAGGGGTCCCTGCGCGGGTGCTGGCTGACGAGCAGCGATTGCTCGTGTGTTTCGGAGCAGCCGTCTCTTCGATGCACCTTTCCCGGGCTGGGGAACAGGGGGTTTTGTGCCGGGGCCACGTGAGAAATGCTCGCTGCCCGTTGCTAGAGGAATCGTAGCGTTTCCCCTCGGGAAGCTGAAGGGAGAAGAGACGCTCAGACGTGGCTCGTGTAACAGGTGGATTTATGGATTATTTGGAGCCTCTTGTGCTAATTTTGCAAATGCTGTATGTCTACAGGCTCTTAATAGTTGCATTCCCCACTAAGTGGATAAAGAATACGTCCCGCGGGGACTGGAGGCTTTGGGGAATAACTTATGCAAATCATCCAGTCTGGAAGCAGGCGGTGACGAGTTTTCAGCAGTTTCCCTCTCGGGACAGTGCAGACCCGCTTGGTGTGGTCCAAAGAGCCCAAAGGGACAAAAACCCGCAACCGGCTTGGCCCCGGGTGTGTGCGCCAAGGGCTGGGGAGGTACCAGAGGATAAAGAACGATGTGCTTCGCGAGGGCTGCCCCTCCTCGTCCCTCAGACGAGGGATGCTCATCCAAACGACGGCCCCCCACGAAGGATGGAGAGCCCGTGGGCGCGCGTGTCGCAGCGGCGGGAGCCGGTGCTGGAGGAGCTGTCCGTGCCGCCTGCCGCTTCCCTCCTCCAGACGAGCATCCCGCCCGCTCCCTGGCTCAAGATGTCTTTTGAATGTTAAGGCTCTGTTTTTATTGCCACTTTAGCTCTGGCTAAGAGGGAGAGCTCAGGCAGAGCCACAGCCCAGTTGGAGAGCAGGAGCTGAGGCGCTGAAAGCTGCATTATGAATGCAAGGTGTAGGGAAGAGAAATTATTAAACTCACAGATAGCAACAGAGCTTCCTTTGTGAGCGGTGGAGACGGGAAATTATGCTGAAGCAATGCATTGCAAATCACCCGCTGAAAGGCAGAGAAGGCCCTTTTATCCTCCGGGCCCTGAAGTTTCTCCCGTATCTTTGTATGCAGAGGCATTCCTTCAGGGGAGAAAGAGAAGCCAGCAATTTTGTGCCTGATTGGCAGGCTGTCCAGTGCCAATAAAGATATTTGTTTTTTCAGAGAAGCGCTCACAGACTGAAATCTCGCTCTTGCATTTTCCATTACAGAGGAAAATGAAACTTGGAAGGCGTTCTCCATTAGCGCTGCTTAGCCTCGGAGTAATAGCGGTGCTCCAGCGACCTGAAGGGAGGAGCGCTCCGCTCTGGCCCAGCAGCCAGAGCCAGACGCGCTGCGTGGCACGGGTGCAAAACTGCCGGGGCCCGGGGCGCGGCAGAGACTCCTCCATCAGCCTTAGCGTGCGGTTGTGGTCCCCGTGCCGAGGGGGCTTTGCCGACCTGCTCAGCCAGCACCGGGGTGGGCGGCAGAGCCGGGATGCTCCGCAGCAGCCGGGTGGGCGCTGGTGCTGGGGGCTGAGCCCGCCTGCTGCGGAGGGCGTTCTGATGGCCTGGGTACGGCGAGACGGCCCGAGGTCAGGCACAGCCGGGGACAACGGGATGGTCCCGCCGGTCCCCAGCACCGCGTCCCAGAGAGCGGGCTGGGGTGGGTGCGTGGTGCACGGCCACTAACTGGGCGGAGGACGTCTGTCCTCCTCCAAGGCTTTGCCAGCGTGACGTTGCTCTCGGGGGCGTTTTTAGTTTCTGTAGGGCGTGCAGGGCTCTGCTGTCGTTCCCCATCCAGGTGAGCCGTTGGTGCGGATGCACATCCTTGTGCCGGGCTCTGCGGCACGCGGGGCCTATCGGGGGCGCCCCGAGGGGCTCCTCAGCCCCCGGTCCCCTCCGCAGGCAGCGTGCGGGGCCCGGGCAGGGGCCGCCAGCCCCCCGGCTGCCCCCGCGCCCCTCTGCCGCTCTGGCTAGGCTCCGCGCCACCGGCCCCGCTCGCTGCCGATCCAAGGCAGAGAGGAGGAACAGCTGTTAACACAAATGCCTTTCTAATTTCTTCTTAACTCTCGCTCGGCATCTGCGTCGAACAAGCCCCCGCTCGGCTTGTACAGTGTTTAATTCTGGAACGGACTCAAAAGGCGCTTTGGAGCCGGGAGCGGGAGGGAAGAGCCTCTAAATCTTTAATAAGGCGCCGGGTCAGAACTTCTGCCGGGCTCCGTCCTCATCGCGTGGGGAGGAGAACCAGAGACGGGATTCCTTAATAACAAACACCTTTGCAGCAGCTCATTAAATCGCTGCATTTCTGAAGCACAGCAGGACACTTGTGTGAATAAATAGTGCAATCTCCCAGTCTGAAGTATTTTCACATCTGAATTATTTCCCCTGCATATGATCAGCTCCTGGCTTGGGATTTTTTGCTCCCCCATCTCTGCCACAAATGATTTTCGCTGATGAGCACAATTAACAAATGAGAGACAAAGTCGAAAAAACACATCTCCCCCCGCATCCTTCCTTTAATGTTTTACAGTTTAACAAATCGCCCATGAAAACGGAGCTGCTGATGATCTAAAGGCGCAGCTCTTCTCTCCCTCTTGCTGATTGTCTTTGTAGACGAGAAAATGCCAAAAAAAAAAAAAAAAAGAGAGAGAAAAGAGGGTGGCAAAAAAAAAGGAGGGTGGAAAGACAGACCCTCTTCGGGGTGTTTATCTGACCAGCGTGTTTGCTTCTTTCCGACTCACGTACGACGCCAATGAGAAGCCCTAAAGGTACCAAGAAACTGGGAGACACGGTGCAGAACCGACCGCAGAGGGAGGGGGGCGAACGCGCCAGGTGAGAGGGAAGTCTCCGGCCATCCGTGGACGTGAACGGGCGCCAGCGCCGAGCCAGGCCGCCCGCTCGGTGCCGGGGCTCCCCGGGTGCTGCTTCCCAACCACCCGCAGCCCCGCAGAGCTTTGCCGGCGTCTGCACGGCGGCCCCGCCGCACGCGGGCGCTCCCTGCTTTATACCCCTCCACGCCACCTTTCCTATAAAGCATTTCCAGCACGGTCTAATTACAAGGTAAACAAACGGGCCCTCCCTTCCAGTTAATTTATTAGGTAGCTTTATTACCAACAGGAGAGAGATGACACAGAAGGATATCGCATACCGTGTTGCTGGTAATTATTTTTATTACTTCACGCGAGTTTTATAGCGGTAGCAGGGAGAGTTTTGAGTTGCCGCTTCCCGTTTCGGTGTAATTAATGTTCCCGGCGCGCCGTGGGCAGCCGAGCAGGGATGGCCGGGGTCAGGCATTTCGGGCCGCGCTGGGCCGGCGCCAGGAGAGGCGCTCTGCGGTCTGGTCCAGCCAGCCTGCTGCCTGCACCGTGCTGCCTGCACCGTGCTGCCTGTCGAGCAGGGACCAGGGAGGGAGGGCAGCAGCCCAAAGGCGGCGCCTCCACCCCAACCTCCGGTGCAGCCACAGCGACGTGAGGACCGAGGGGCTCATCCCGCGCAGACGCCGTCACCTCTGGACTTGTTTCCTCCCCCACCGGCTGGCCAAGCTCCCTGGTTGCAAAGCAAACCACTCGTATCGGCAAAGAACTCCTCGCTGCTCCAAAGAAAATGAAGGTATATAAACGTCTCTCGGAAAGACGGCGAATTCCCGTAGTCTTCTCCAGTGAATTTTGCTTCTGTAAATCTCTCCCTCTCTCTTTGCGTGTGCTAATTGGTCTTAGCATTAATTAATCCGATTTCATTATATTCTCCTTAATTTGTCAAGATATCATTTCTTTATTGGGCAAAGAAACGCTTTAGAGGATTGTCATAACTGGAATAATTCCCCCCTCCCCTTCTTTAAAGTTACCGAGAGAAGTTGTTATCAATTAAGCTGATTTGCACAGACATTAGGGTAATCGTTTTAGTTTAGCCAAATCTGCGAAAATTTACGTAGCAAATTGACCTTCCACATTTTCACCTAAACATAGAAAGCGCAAGAGAGACTTGCGCTACCATTGATAACGAAACGGAGTTTATTTTGCATGGTTCTCTTACTAAGAGAGGTCTAATTAGACCAAGTAATTTTTTATTTCGTCCGTAATTGCAAAACAAATAAGCTCTTTGGCAGTTCCTTCCCTTTCCTTTGCCGGTGTCACGTGGATGGGGAGCGTTCACAGGAAAGTCGCGTTCTCCTTATTAAGCCGCGTTTGATCTCCGCGCGTCCTCCCGTCCGAGCTGCTTTGGTTTCTTCGAGGCGTCTTCTGCCGGAGCTGCTGAGGTTCCTGCATCGCCCAGGGACCGCCAGCTCCCGGCCTCCAGCTGCCGAATTAGGAGGGCAGAAGGGGGAAGGCAGGCGGCGGCGTGCAATGCCGCCAGCGGGAAGGGGAGCGCCCCAGGGGTGACAGCCTGGCTGCTGCCAAGGGCATCTGCTTGGCCCACGCGTGGGCTGGCGCGAGGCGGCGGAAAATCAGCCTCTCGGACCGCTAACCGAGCGGACCTCCTTCCCCCCGCCACCATGCTTTTTTGGCCTTGAGTGTTTTTAATGGCAGCCTTCATGGCTTGATGGAGGATTTTACACTAATGCAAGGCATTACCCAGTTAATTTGGCCAGAATAGAGTGTAATTTTGCACGGTCAAAGTCATTGCTACTTGAGCTAAAAGTTCCATTACGGTGCGCTGCCCACCTAGCGATTTCAGAGCCCAGAGAGATAAGTAGCGTTTTATTAATGGGTGTCCTCGGGAGCTTATTGAAAGGATGGCTCCTCGTCTGCATCCGAGATGAACGGGGGAGAGGCGCCAAGGCAGCGAGGGATGCGGGTAGGTGCCTCTCCGACGTGCCGGGGCGGGGGGGCTGGCCACGACGCGCTCGTGGCAGCGAGCACGCGGCACCTCTCCTGCCCGGGGACTCCTCCGTCCCCCGGGGTCCCCGTCAGCGAGGGCGTTGCGCAAGGACGTTGTTATGCCGAGCGCTGAATAAACACAGGACAAAGAAGTCGGCTCCTCTGATGGTGCGTATTAAACGATCCTCTTTGACCGCTGGTGCTGGCCGGGGCTCCCCAGCCTCTCGCGAAGCCGGGGCTCGGAAGGGGCTGTGCTGGGCAGAAGGACGCCCTCTCCCACGGCGGGCCCGAGCCGCCCAGGGTTTGCAGGAGCAGGCGCTTGTCCCTTCAACGTGCCGTTTGTTCGGGTTTGCGGTTCTCCTGTATTCTCTCCCGCCATCCTGCTGCAAAACAAGGCACGCAGCAAAGCGAACCAACCGTGCGCAAATCGTCCCGATTCCCGACTTGTGAGCGGAGGCAGCTGTGACCAACTCCAGCGAAATACCTTGCGCCTGGGCTACAAAGCCCGGCTAATCTCCCCACCGGCCCGGAGCGGGTCCTTCCCCGTCGCTCGCCTGCGCTGCCAGAGCAGGGAAGGGGGATAAGGCTTCAGAGCCGCTACAAACGCTTCGGAAAAGGCTCTGCCACGGTAGCGAGCAGCTGGTGCGGCTAATCCATTTTCCGAGCGCATTTGCAGGGTACGTAATTGAGAGTTCTGTCAAGGGGGGAAGCAAAGCAAACCATTAGACTTGTTTATAACATTCTGGCTAGTGTAACACCCGCGCAGGACCTCCTTTTCCCGTGAAAGGCATTAAGGTGATCCTTCGGCAACGTCCCTGGGATTTCCCGATGGTGCCTGCATGGCGTTAATTTTGAGTAAATATCTGCGATTCCCTTTGCCGTATAACTGAGCACAGCGAAGGGATCCTGCAGGTTTTGGGGGGCTTGTTAACCACTAGATCAATTCAGAGGATGATCCTTTTTGAGTTCCCTTCTCTCATTTCCAGTGTCTCTCTTTAAAAATCTGCTCTGTTCAAATGAAGCAAAGCCGAGGCGTGCGTGTTCAGCCCCGCAGAGCTCAGCAGCGCTTTGCTGGCTTACGCTGCCGGAAAATCTGCCCTAAGCCTGCCCGACGCTGTAAGGGGAGCGGCAGGGCTGCAGGGACGAACCCAAGGGCGGCCTGTGGCCGTCCAAAGAGGTTCGCCGGGCTGAGCGAGGGAGGATGCTCGCGGGAACCCGGCTCCGAGCAGCCTGTCCCTCCCAAGCTTTGTAGATGGCTTCTAGACAGCGAGGCTGGCACGGCGAGCTGGCTTTCCCTGCCTCCTGTCCCAGGGACCGGCCGGTGGCACAAGCCCTGCAAGGCCGAATGTCCGCCTTGCCGGAGCGTGCGGGGAAGGAGCGGACACCTCTGATGTCCCCAGCATTGGGGCTGAGTCAGCGGAGCCGGAGGCACCCGGCAGCCAAGCCCTGGTGGGAGCACAGTCACCAAAACATGAGCAAAGACACAGAGCAGGGCGGGAGCGGCTGAGTAATTCCCTCCAGCCCCAGGCAGCCGCCTCCTCCTCGGAGGTGGCAGCGGCGAGCGTGCTGCCAAGTTGCATGCGTCGTACATGCCCGTTAACTTGGTTGCTCAATAAAAAATGCACAGTTACCGCAGCGCCCGAGCATGCCGCCGCACGTGGCTCCTCTCTCGGCGAACTGCTTCTTGCAAAGCCAACAAAGAAATACTGACCGGGGCTGAAATCAGCCCCGCCCTGGCCTGCAGCCAAAGCGATGCTTTTGTTTAAGCCGAGGGACGCTCCGTGGGTGCTGCGGGCACGCAGGGCACCGCCGTGCAGCACTGCTGCCTGCGACCGCGCGAGGGAAGAGCCAGCACGTGAGAAAACACCTATTTCTGCTTTAAAAAATCTAGCCACAGTCTCTAATTTGTCTTTAAGACACATCTAGCACCAAAACGAGCCCAGTCGACACCTCTGAATGAGGTCTGGCAGCCGCCTCCCCGCGGGGTCGCACCTTGCCACGGCCGAGGCAGGCGGGGAGAATCGATTTGGGGGGGCGGAAAACTGGCAGTACGCGAAGCCGCGCGCGGAGCCGACGGAGGGGCGCGTTCAGGGCTGGGTCCCGAGGCGCGCGCCAGCCGGCGGCGCGGGCAGAGGGGTGCTCAGCCCCTCTTGCAGCAGGAGCGTCTCCGAGCTGCCGGGTGTTCTCAGCCTGCCCCACGCGCCTATGGACTTGCCTAATGACGGCGTGAAGGAGGCGAGGTGGGCTCCTGCCTGTCTAACTGTCAGGGAGGATGAGTTCGCTGTGAGTCAGAGGCAGAGCCGGGGAAACGGTGCAGGAGAAAGGGAATCATCTGTGCCAGGCTTGATCAGAGGGGCCAGGCGCTTTACATTTTTTCCAAGGTGCTGTTCCCCCGGTCGCCCGAGGCTAAGCGCAGCGGGATGGCGAGGAGGGTGCTCGTCAGGCTGCCTTGCCTCCCAGGCACTGTCTTTCACTCCGCTGGGCCCTGGCACTGCCGTGCCCTGCACCTTTTCCTCCCCGGCATCTCACCGGGGCAAGTCCTTGCTTTGCAAGCTATTCGCGTCTTCCTTGCCATTATTAATAACAATAATTGCGATATTATTATTTTCGGCAGCAACGCGAGTCCTTCAGCTGTGCAAAGGCTGGAATTTTTTTCTTCGGGAAGGATCCAGGAATCCTCCACCTACCCGTGTAGTATTTCTTGTGCCTGGTTAAAGATCATTAGAGCCTTTGTTGGTGGAGCGGACTGACAAGGGGAGTAGATTAGTATTAGAACACCCTGTCAAAAGTGGTGAAAAGGCTGGATTGATTTTAGAGGAAGTTTAGTCAGAGTTGTGTGTAAAGCCCTTGGGGGGTTACACTGCAGTGAATCAATCTCCTATATTAGCAAGTCCCTCTGGGAACAGAGTCAGCTTCACTGTTTATTACAGCCAAGGCTGCATATAATAGATATGGCATTCGCTTTCTCCTCCTCTCCTCTCTCCTAATTCGCAACTTGAAATCGCAGCCGCGCCGATGAGCGCCCGAGACGCTGGGGTTCCCGGCCCCCGCAGAGGCCCCTGCCCCGGTCCCCCCTCCCCGGGCGCTGCCCAAGGGATGCGGTTGCCGAAGGGCAGGCTGCCGCGCCGCCCTCCTCCCCGGGCGAAACTCCTCCTAGGGCAGCCGCACACCTCCTCTTTGGGGATCGGCAAATATCGTATTCACCGCGGCAGCTTTCACCCTGGTACCCAGGTAACAAAACGAAAACACGTAGGACGATATCACAGGAAGCTTTTGCAAACGTTAATTAACGGACTCCCACAACGCTTACGTTAAGAGAGTTTTTGGCAACCCTTAAACAGAGAGAAAAGGCCGCATTCGGAAGCCGTGTGAGCCAGATATCTGCGCGCTCCGTTAGGCCTAGTCGCGTGCAATTACTGCTGTGCGTAAATCAGCAGAAGGGGAATAAAGACGTTGCAGGTTACATGCCAAGAAGCTGTTAAGTCAGGGCAGGGGGCGAGGGCCCTTGCCTCCCAGCCTCGTCTTCCTCCTGGCTGTTGTTGTGCCAGCACCTGCGTGCAGAGAGAAACCTGCTTTGGGGAAGACTGGGAGCCTCCGCATCCCGGTCACCCCTGCCCGGTGCCCGAGCCGGGGGAGCCCCCGTCTCCCTGCGCCCCGCTCCGTTCCTGGGCTCCGCACACGTGCAGAGCTGCCGGGGTGAGCGCGGGCACCGCGTGGCCACGTGCACAGCTAAGTCTAAATATGTCAGTGGAATCTGTGCTGGCTGGTGTAAGTTAAACCAGCGTGAACTAACTTCAGCCTTCTTCCGCTCTGGAGTCGTACCGCATTGAGCCAAAAGAGGCCAAAAGGCAGTTGCGCTGCGTGAAGAGACCGTGGCACAAAAGCTCCTTCGTTACCCACGCTGGAGCGGGCTGGCTCCGGCTGCGCGTGCCAAACGAGTTGTCTCTGTTGGTTGCCAGTTCCGTAAGCCTTCCTCGCGATGCGCGTCTCGGCATCGTGGGTTAGCAGCAGGGAGAAGGTGGTTCTGCGCCTCTGAAATGTGGCGTGCGGACACGGGGGCGCAGAGAGCCAGCGCCTGCGGATGCGCGAGAGCACCTCTGCCAGCATCCCACCGCGGCGTGCCTCCTGCCCTGGGCAGCAGCTCCCGGGGTGGGGCGAGGGAAGGGGGAACGGCGGCCGGCTGTGGGCTCTTCCCAAGGGCCCCATTTTACGTGACGAGGCGCGTCCCTCCGGGCGCCCGGGGGTTGCTGAGCCCTTGCCCCCCAGGGCACGCAGCCGGCTCAATGCTGGCTGTCCCCCACCTCGACGTGCTTCCCGCCCCAGCCGCGGCGCCAGGGAGGGTAACTGGCCAGCTGGGGAAGCTCTTGCTGCAGAGGAAAGCTGTAAATACGTACATTCTCACCTTGAACATCTTTGTTAGCGGACGTCAATATTGCCTTAGCGTAGCCACTGCCTTCTGGCTGTTTGCTTTCTGCCTGGCTTTGCTGGGCTCCCCTCTCCCCGCCGTGTGAGGGGCTGCTGGACTTTCCCTGCTCCTGCCCGTTACAGGTTTGCCGAACACCACACCGGTTTTGCACGGGGATACAAACCGGAGGCTCCTCCCGGAGCTTTCCATAGGAAATAAAGTGCGTTAGCGAATTTTACAGTTAAATGTCTTTTTCAAAGACCTGCCTCTGTGCCAGGCAACGCTGAGCGGTGGGCACCCGACCGCAGCTGTCCCGGCCCTCGGCTCTGCTGCTCCCTTCGGAGGTTTCCCTCCCCGTGCTGGTGCGGAGGGGCCCGCTGCACACTTGGAAGGCTCCCGGGAAGCATCCCAGCGGAGACGCAGCCCGAGGCGCGTGCCCGCCATCTAAAAATAAGCCGGTGGTTCCCCGTTGGCGTGCACGCGCTTGCACGTACACAGCCTTCCTGCGCGGCGCTTAACAAGCCGGATAATTTTCATTCTTCCTCCTCCGTTGTCACTTCCTTCGCTTTTTATCCGCGCAACAGAAATTCCTTCCCGCGCCCCCCATCCTCTTCTTTCACTAACGCTCTTCACTTTCAAATGCTAATAATCCCCAGCACTAAAAGGCTTAGAAGTGGTTCAAGATTGTTTGATCTTTGCCCTGTGATCTACTTTCATCTTTCAGCTTTCAAATGTTACTTTAGGTTTTCCTTAACCTGTTAATACGCTTGGTACTCACAGGCGTGCACTTTTGCGTGTTTTGCATCCAGTCTGCCCAAGGTCTAATGAAGACGGGGAAAGCGAAGCTTCTGGACATCAGCTTTTCCGAGCGGTTGGTCATCCACTGTGCCGAAGGCAGCGGGGAGTTTTAATCTCCTCGTGCATCGGTGTTTCAAGAGGTGTTGCCCGGCCGCCCCAAGGCCGGGGGACGTGGTCTTACCTGCTGGGGTGGGAGATGCTGGGGGAACGGGGACGGCCCCGGACACAGCCCGGCCCTCTCCTGGGGAAGGCAGCAGGTGGGGAGCGGGGCTCCTCCTTCCCCTTTTGCAATTACGCCTCCGGAGAGACGGGCTTTGAAACCACCGCTTTGTTCCGGAGCTCCTCCGGACTGCCTCGTCCTTGTCAGAGCGGCGGTAGAGACACCAGAGCTCCCTCGAAGCTGTTATAACTTCATCTGGCCGGCCAGCCAGCGCCCCTGCCCTCGCCGAGAGAGGAAGCCAGAGCGCTAGGCCATTTTCAGACATTAGGGAACGCAATAAATCAGAAAGCAGAAGTTATCGAGTGCTTCGCTAACGGACGTTTCCTTCCAGGGCATCCCCTCTCGGGCTCCCCAGGGGTCTCGGCGGCTGCTTTTGCAGGGGGAAGCCAAGGGGAGCCTTGCCAAGTCCTGATCTCCGCTGGAAAACGTGCTGAGGAAGGAGGATACGAGGTGAGAGGAAGGCACCGGCCCCGTGACAGAAGGCAGCCCTTCCGCGTGCCGTCGGCTGTGCCGCAGCCGCCGTGCCGGCAGGGTCCCGGCACGGCCTGCCAGCGCGTCGCCTGCTCCTGCGGCCGGGCAGCGCCCGCGCCCATCCCCTCTGCCTCGCCTCTGCTGCGGGAGCCCAAACGGCAGCGCGTCTCCAGGAGAGGCAAACTGTTTAATATTTAAACTCAAGCAGCCCCGGCAAAGCTGCTTTTCTTTCTTTTATTTATTCTTTTAATTAAATGCCAATTAGAAAGGAAGAGAGGAAAAAAAAGGCATTAAACACTTAAATACACACTACACCCAGGTTGCTCGAAGTTGCTACGAGCTAATTAGCTACTTAAGCGATCATTTGAAATTCCATATCAAACAATTCATAATCTGCCACGAAACCGGCAGCTAGCAAGGAGAAGCCCTCAGCCTCCCTTGCAGCCAGTGGGCAGTGCCCGCGGGGCCAGGACCGCCTTCGTTGCCCGGGCACCCGGCGCGGCGCCGGGCTTCGGCTGAAGACCTCTCTGCCGCCTTTCCTGCTGCCGCGGGCCCCCGTGCCCCCGTACTGGGGGTGGGCAGCGCGGGCACCGGCGCTGGGATGCGAGGTTACGGGTCAGGACCTGAGCGCCCAGGGCCCGTTCGGGAGTCTCGTCCATCGCCCCGCAGGAGAGCGGCACGTAGAGAGCAATTCGTTCATTAGAGGCAGCCATTCAGCCTCCACCGCCATCAATTCGGCAGCGCCTGCGCTGCCTGCACATCCGACAGCCTCTTCCACTCCCTTCTGCAAGATTTGTTCGTTATCGATGCGGCTCTCGCGTGGCACGCAGGGGAGCTTTCGGTGGCTCCTGGAGGGGCAGGCACGCTGCAGGAGACGCCGGCCAGCCTCACGGGGAGCTGGCAGGGAGCTCTTCTCCTCCTTTTTTCCCCGCTCTTCTTTTCGCTAGCCGAATCAGTCTCTCTGCGTGCAGAGCCAAGAGGAGCGGGCCGGCCGGTGCGCGCAGACGCGGCAGCACGTGGGGCCGGGCCCTTCGCGCGCCCTGAAGTCTGGTCCCTCTCTCAAGCCGCGGCACCGGGAGCCGGGCAGCTTGCGCTGATCTCCGCTCCTTCCGAGCCTGGCAAACGGCAACACCGGCTCCTAAACGGCAGTCCTTAAGGACCGAACCGCCAGTGAGCCCAAATATATCCGTTTAGAGATGAGGCGGGGCGGTTTTCAAGTACATCAGCTGCTGCCCGAGGATGACCTCCTGATGTTCTGCGTTGTTTTTCTTTGCTGCTGGTGTGGGAAGCTGCTTTTCCAGCAGCCCCTCCCCTTGGGAGCGGTGGGATGGGGCAGGGAAGGAGCTGAAGCTGCTGGACTCGCAGCCCAGGTCGTGGCCCTAAGCTAAGCTGGTTTTTTCTCCCGTTAGGAAAAAAAAAAGCCAGAACGTGGAAAGACATTTTTTTAATGCCCGTTTGCCCTTCCCCTGCTCGCCTGCCCACCCGCCTGCGGGAGGGGTGCCGGGGCAGAGCACAAAGCGCCAGGAGCCAGGGCAGCGTGCAGAGCTGTTTATTAGTATTCGCACGCGCGCTAATAAGAAAACAGCATTTCAAACTTCAGCCCTCATTTGCCTGCTCCCAAACAGCAAAACAAAGCGAGCGAGAGGCTGTGAAGGGAGAGCATGTTCTAAATGCGCCAGGGAGAATTCAAAGGCGCTTTAAAGTGGGGATGTGGTCTGGGGAAGAGTCTGTTTTCAATGCAGATTTGTTTTTGTTTGAATTAGCTGATGCTTATTTTAAGCTCCTGTGGCACGTTGTCATCTCTGGATTGCCTGTTTTCCCGTGCCAAAGTCAACCTTAATTTCTCCCCTCCTTTCAAGAGGGAGCCGTGATTTTCCCTCTGCTGCACAGAGCATCAGATGGGCAGGACGGGCCCAGCTTCTCTAAGTAATGCTGACAAGATTACCTACTGATTGCCGGAGTAAAATGTTGCATTTCAACTAAAGCCCGGGCAGATGGCGGAGGAAAGCACTGGAAACTTGTCTCTAATTCCTAGTGAAGGACAAACCTCGCGGGGGCCAAAGCAGAAAGACTTTGGCCGCTTCTCTAAAGCTGATCCGGTGATCCCACGCCTCCGGAGCCGCACGGGCTGCAGCCTGCCCCACGTCCCGGCAGCTGCCCGATCCCCTCTGCCCCGGCAGCGTGGGGGCTGCTCCGCTGGAAAAGCCCACCGCTTCACGAGAGAGGGAAAACGGGTCCAAGGATGCGACGGCGAGAGTTTTCTGGTCGAGCGGCGTCGGCTGTCGCCCTGGCGGCCATCGCGTGCCGTGGCCGGGGTGGTGGGTGCCGCACCGAGACCGCCCGCCCCCCGAGGTCTGTGTCCTGGGTACGGGGGGCACCTGCACGGGTGCCAGCCTCCCGGGACCGACGCGGGCTGCAGCGGCCGAGCCGCTTGCCACCGAGGGTTCTGCCCGCGGGACGGAGCAAAGGCTGCCTCCCGCCCCGAAAGTCGGTGGAGGTCGCGGCACTGCCTTCAGCCAGAGCCAGGCGGGCTGAAAGCGGCCCGGATCTGCAGACCCAGACAGAATCCAGTCCAAAGGATCCAAAATTAGCTAATTAGCTAATTAGTTTCTTATTAGCAGCTAACGGCCAGAAACTTCACTGGCATCTGTTGCCTTCGCTGGCAGATTGGGCGGCTGCTGAGGAAGCTGGATCCGAAGGAGGGCTTCAAAGGCAGGGTCTCCCGCGTCCGCGCTGCTCTGCCTGCCGCCCTCTTGCTCCCTCTGCCCCCGGCCCTGATACCGCTCTGGTTTTGTTTTTCTACTTGTCACCAGCGCCTTTGAAGATGGGCACTTAATAAATTATTGAAGGCGATAAGTAAAGCTCTTGATCTTTCCTCGAGCTTGCCCCAAGACGCTCTTCTCCTGTGTTTCAGTTGCTCGCCTGTGTCATTCCTTAGCCTGCTCTGTTCCCCATCGCGCTTTCATCCTGCCGGATCTGCTCTTCCTTAATCACCGCCGAAAAGGTGTGAGGCGTGGGAGCGGCTCCCCGCAGGGGCCGGGGGACGAGGACGGGGTCCAGGCCCACGCGCGTCCCTCGGCGCGGCTCGGCCCTCCCCAGGCTCCTCCTGGCCCTCGGCAAGATCGCTGCCGGTCCTGGGGGGCTGTCAGTCCCTGGGATTTCAGCTCAATCATTTCTGAAACGGGGAGCTGTAGCTAAACTGCCTTTGCGGTTTAACAGGATTTTTCAGAGCCTACACAGCAGAGGCTAGGGCTGTTCATCACCTGCTGTTGTAATCTGCCCCGTTAAGCCTCCAGCTCTGTACAGAAAGCTTAACTTTGCTTTGCTTATTTGCCGGCTCTGTTCCCTCGCATCCGGCAGCCACATTTCAGGGAGGAAAAGTTAATCTTTTTTTCCCCGGACTCCAGACAAAGGCATTTCAAATGAGACACAAATTGCCGATGAAATTACCGGCTTTGAGCCTCAGCTGGGAAAGGCCCACTGAAAAGAGTCCCCACCAAGGGGAAGAAAGTCATCGGCACGAGATGCCCGGGCCTCGCGCGCCGTGTTTCTGCGTCTGATCCGGGGCGTAGTCGTGGATTAAACAAAAAACAGCCGAAGAGCAAAGCGCGGGACGTGACTCGCGCAGCTCGGAGAAGGAGCAGCGGCTGCGGCTTGGAGCCTGGGCTGGGGGGACACCCGAACCCCGGCTTTCCTGCCTCCGTCTCACGCCTCGGTACCGCCAACCACACCGGAACCAGCTCCCCTGCCCGTCCCCCTGCAAAGCTCGGTGGGCACGGCCGTGGCCGAGCATCCCCGGGACGCGGGTGGGCCCGCTGCGTCCGGCATTGGCCCGTGGAGCCCTCTCGCTTCACTAGCTCTCGCTATAAGCGCCGGCTCAGAAGATAAATGTACGACTTAACGTGGAGGTATGCTCTCTGGTGAAACTGAAAAGTTATAGATGTTGGCTTTGTAGCTTTATGAAAACGCTTTCTTACGGAACCTGAAATGACCAAGATTAGATTGAATTAGTACGTACAGGTTTTTAATAAAGATTTCTGGCACAAGCATTTCATAAAAATGCAAATCTCAGCTGAGATTTATAATTAGTAGCGATATGTGCGGAGCTAACAAATTATCAGCGCAGCCGAGCTCTCCACAGATAATTGCACGGGGCTGCGCGCAGCATCCCGTCGCAGCCTCTGAACCTCGCGGGGAGCGCGGGGCGCTCCCGGCACCGCGGCGGCGCGTGGGAAGCCAGCCGGAGCTCCGCGGTGAAGCGGGACGCGTGGGGGTGTAGCAAAGCGCCTGGACCGTCCTCTGCCACCTTCCCTCGGAGCGGGAGGAGGAGGCAGGACGAAGATGGGCAGCGAGCCCCATGCCTCCGCACACTCCTTATCCTCCTGAGCTGCGGACGTTTCCGCGGGCGTGTGACCAGGACCTCAACATGCCGGGAGCTCCAGGCTGGCACGAGATGCGGAGAGCTGCGGCGGTCCAAGATGCGGTGGTCACATTCCCCCGCGACAATCGCTTTGGAAGAGAGGAGTTGGCACGTGTTGACTTTTACAGCATTTCACAGTTTCCTGAGGGTCCCGAAGTCCCCGACCCTGGACGCCACATCGAAGAGCTGCAAAAAAAATTGTTGCGATTGCTCTGAAGTTTTTTTGGGGAGGAGGTGAAGCGGGAAAGGGCAGGGAGCCTTTGGAGGAGGGCTACTCTTCTCCAGGCGGTCCTCCGCACGTCACGCTGCAAGGCTTCGTTTCTCTTCCCTTCTCTCTCTGCCGCTTCTGCTGGAGGCCAGGAGGAGACCCTGGTGGAATACTAACTCCGCGGTCGCCAAGCGATTATTTATTACAATCATTGCTTTCGGGTCCTTTGGCTCCTCTCTGTTAATTGGACTGCAGGGCGTAATAAACGTGACGGAAAGGGCCCAGGCACGCGAGGCGGGGAGCTGGGGCCGCTCCGGGGAAAGCGCGGAGGAGCAGCCGCGACGGGGACGGCGACCGTCACCGCTGCGTCCAGCCTCAGCTCTGAGCGAGGGGGCAGAGGGAGACCCCCTGGCCCGAAATGCTCACCCCGGGTCTGCCGGAGCAGAAGCCGCTGCCCCGCGTTACGCCATCCCGGAGCCCCCGGGGTGTACCCTCGCTCCCGTCCCGCAGGGCTGAACGGTGCCACGTGCATCCCAGGGCAGCGTGGGGACGAGTGGAAGCCGGGGCCCGAGGCAGAGCTGTCCCGCCCCTGCCCTGCGCTGGAGAAATATTAAGAAAGGAAGGAGAAGCGAGCTCATTTAAATGGCATTTGAATCCCCCCTGGGGACTCTTGCAGAAGCAGAATGTGAATAGCGCAGCTGAGCGCTGGGTCTAGAGCTGAGAGCAGCTCTGCTCCAACAGTTATTTAAAATTTAAACCCACAAATTAAACAGATTCTTCTTTATGATGATAGAGTCCACGTCCCAGGTCCCCGAACACCTCTCACTCCGAGCAGCGGCGCCTCGGGGACCGACGCCAGCTGAAAGATCGCTGTTCGCCAGCGGCTTACGGCTTTCGGCGGCGGCGCTCTCGTTTCCAGCCAGCCCCGCCGGTCTCTTTGGGTGCCCCGGCCGGGCGCTGAGCCGGGCGCTTGCTGCTCCCCGGGGCTTTGCCAGCAAAAGCTGCCGGCCTCCCCTCGCCTTCCCACCGCGCCGCTGTGGGGCAGGGGCGAGCTGGAGTCTCCGCCGACTTCTGCTTTGAGCTTTGGCTTCGTTTTTGAAATTATCGCTCAAAGCACAACCGCAGCGAGAGGAGACGGAGTCCTGCCATTTGTGTCGCAAAAGGAAACCTTTCTGTTTCTTTGTTCTTTAAAGGCTGCCTTTTCTCCTGCTGCTACCTGTTGCTCTGAAGGGGTTCGGTGAAAGGAAGCTTTGGGATGACACCACTGAAATTGGAAGCCCTGCAAGAACAGCAGGTCATGGGTGAGAAACGTAAGTGTCTTACAAAACGGGAAAAAAATTAGGCATCGTTAAGAGAGGCCAGCTTGCCTCTCTGCCGTTTAACGCTGCGGAGCAGCCTGGGCAGAACAGCGTTCCCTCCCGGCAGAGTCTCGCTGCTGCTCTGAAGCCGCGGCAGGGCGGGAGGCGTTTTTCCATTGACGCTTTTCCCTGCAGAAGACAGGGGGGTTCATTAAACAAAGAGGCTGATGAAACGTGTCTTTTTCCCTCAGATGTTCACGGTTTTGCTGCAGGAAGGCAAACACCACCGAACGCTTTCTCAGCCTACGTTATTCCAGTTCCAGCAGCCCGCGGACAATATTTCTGGGTTACCAGGGTCGTCTTTGGCAAAAACGCACCAGTCCTTTGTTCCGTCCTTGCTGTTTTAATGAGTTCGTGGGATTACTTAAAGGAACCCGACTCATTTCAGGACCTGAACTGGTCCCGTGCATGGGAAGGAGGCCGTCCATGCAGCACGCTGTCTGCCGAGCCCGGCAGCCTCAGCACCCTCCTCCTCCTCCTCCCCCGGGGCAGGCTGGCCCTCCCTCGCCGCTCACCAGCCCCCTCGCCAGCGCGGCCAGGGCCGGGCAGACCGACGGATCTTCAACCACCGGCAGGACCGGAGCGAGACTGGAGGCTCCCTGTGGCAGCGCCTGTCCCCGCAGGGGTCGGCGAGCTGGCGGGCAGCGTGGGATACCAGGTTAAAAAAAGACTCGGGTCTCGGCCCAGGTCTGCGACACGACGCGACGTAGGGCAAAAGGGAGAGAGGCAGAAAGAAGGCGGAAGAAAAGCTATTTTATTTCAGTGCAGAACTATCCACTTTAAATACCCTTTTTATTACATTATCTGCATAGTAATACTAATAATAGATCTTGTTGGCAGTTCTAATGAGGCTGGAGAATATAAAGTTTCCAATAAAGTTAATTGTTGCCTTTAATACTCTCATACATTTATACACGGTAAATCTTTAAAGAAAAAAACACTCATTTCTTTTCCATTAAACATTCAGGACTGGTCCCTCCTTTGACGGGCCAAAAGCACGTGCTCTGCCGGGCCGACGGCTCAACCCAAAAAGTCGCGTTACCACCGAGAAAACCTCCCTCAGAGGGCGAAGTGGGGAGCTGGGGGCGGGAGGAGGGGGGATTTTCTTTCTTTGGGGAGCGGGTTGACTCCTGCCTCGGATCTCTGCTGAAGCCAGTTTGTTTGCCCTGCGACGTTCTCCAGGGACCGATGCCAGCAGGTGAGCCTTTTTATTTAAAGCTATCTTAAAAAACAAAAAAAGAAGCAGGACTTTTCTCAGGGTGAAAATAAGCCCTTCAAGTTGACTTGCAACGGAGAGTTTCCGGGACTGCTGGAAAAGCGGCCGCCTGCTCACGCTGCTGCCGCTCCCCGCAGGCCGCTGGGGCCCGGGCCCTCCAGGGCGCGGACCCCGCTCCTCCCGGCCCCGCGCTCGCTGCGGGGTCCTCGGCTCACCCGTGGGACGCCGCTCCCCGGCGGAGCTCACGGGGGACGCCGCCACCGGCGGCGCCGGCGCTCCTAACAGGTGGTTGGATAATTAAGTGTGCTTTATGCACACAACACTTGTTTTGCTCGGTGTAATTGCAGATTCCACATAAATAATTCACATGGAATTATTACACTGAGGACATCACCCGCCTCCTCATAATTTGCTTAACTGAAATAGGCTCTTTCATCACTAGCGGTGATTTGCTTTAAGACCGTGTACGCACCATCCCTTACAGCTGACTTTGGTGGAGGTTACTGTAAATTTAATTAAGTTATGCAAATTGTTTGTCCACTCTGCGGTGGAAGGGCGTCAGGCCGCTGGACCGTGCAGTCGAGGGGCAGGGAACGGGGGCAGTAAGCCTGACGCCTCCGAAAGAAGCGGATAATTATTAACAATAAAATAATAATAGCGACCGACTTATGAACTTGTATGTCGTGCCTTCTCCTGAGGGTGGTTCTCGTGCTTTTCGCTGAACGCATACCTGGCACACCGCATCCCAGGCGGAGCTGGCGTCGCCTCGTGCCCTTATGGAAGGTGCCCATTTTCCACGGCGGTACCTTAGCCGTGCCAAGGCAGCGAGAGGCAGCACCTGCTGTTACCGTAGCGTTGAAATGTAAATGTACCACCGGGGCGCAGGAGCCGGGGGAGGTTAACAGCTTTCCTCCTGTGCGGTGTGCTGGAAACGGAGGTAAAGGATCCATCCTCGCCGCAGGCCAGCGTGCCAAGCGGTGGCGGGCAGGGAGCCCCAGGGGCAGCCCCGGTGCTGCTCCTGCAGGCAGGGAATGCTGGGAGGAGTTTGGGGCGAGCCCTGGGCAGCCTCCGGAGCCACTTGTAGATGGTGAGCGGTGCCATCGGGCCGTTTCAGAGCCCCGCAGCCTTCACGCGCACGGTCGTGAGCGTCCCTCCCTCCCGAGCATCCCGCTCCACTGCTGCCTTTGCGGGAGGCGCTTCTCCTCCCCCGCGAGGTGCCACCCAGGCTGGAGACTGGGACGGGAGCCTGAGCAGAAGGAGACCTGATCTGGCGGTGGCAGGCAGCCCAGGTGGGCGCAGCCCGCGGCTCCTTCCCGAGGCCGGCGAGCCGCCCCGGCACGCCCCGCTCCCGCGGCTGCGGTTGCCGTGGCATGGCGGCTGCTCGCCCCGATAAGGCAGACAAAGCGACGCTAGCTGCTCTTCGCTATTCAGGCGCGCTTGCCGAGATGAGGCTGGCAGCCGAGTAGAAAAGATTGCTCCAGCCCTTTCTCCTGCATTGTCTCCTCCTTTCGCCGCCTCTCCGTGCCGACTGCTGATCCACCGCAGCCGTATAAATGGTGTGGGAGAGCAACGCTCACTGCCCTGCCGCTCCTCCGAAACCGGGCTTGGGGGTCTTCCCAGTCTGGGGGGCGGCACTGGGCAGCCCGCGGGGCATCACCGTCCGCCGGTCCTGTGGACGCCCCAGGGCCGGGCTCTCCTCGCTGCCGGCGGGCAGGTGCCCGGTGCCTCCAGAGCACCGGGCAGCCTCTGAGGTGCTTCATGGGGCTTTGGGTGCTGCAAGCCCTCGCCAGCACCCAAGGACAGGGCTGTATATTGATAACGGCAGTAACTCCTGCCCCGGAGCGGGCGGAGAAGATGGACAGTTGCCTAACGCTCGCGGGAGGTAAATTGCCACGTAAGCACAAAAGGTTATTTTGACACGCGGCGGGTTTCTGGTGAGCGCTGCCGGCACACAGCCTCCGGCCGGCTCCGTCGTCTCCCCGGGCGAGGACGCGCGGCGGCAACAGTGACGTTAGCCTCTGCACCCCCGTCCTCGGGACGATGGCTCCGCAGGGATGATGGATGTCGCGGCCACCCTTCCTGGGTGCCGGCTGGTGACGGGAGGCCGTTGTTTATCGCCTCAGCCCTGATCCTTCCTCCCAGCCTCTGTTCCCATCACCCAGCCGCTGCCTCACCATAAACGCATTCCGCCGAGGGGCGGGCCGGGGGCCTTTCTGGCCAGCGTAAGAGGTGATGTAGTGACGACGTTCTCATGTACAGGCACGCAGGGGAAGACCGAGCGGGGGCCGGGCGAGAACGGGGGGGTGTGCGGCACAGCCCTGCCCCATCCTGGGCCCCACTGCTGTCCCTTCCGCCAGCGCGACCCAGGGGACGGTGACCCGTCCCGTCCCGCGGAGGGGTCCAGCTGCTCTCGGGCGTAACGTCAACAAGAGCTCACCCCGTCCGGCTAGGGAGATGAAATCACTCTACAAACATTAATTAAGAGTGAGGTGTCACAACCCCCCCGGGCAGCAGCTCCTACGATTATCCCCATCTTACGCATCCAGAAGCTCCGGCACGGAGAGGATAAGCGACCTCTCCAAGGTCACCCAGCGTGTCGGTGACAGAGATGGATTCAGAGCCCAGGAGGGGGCTTTAAAAAGATCTCCTTATCTTTATTTTTTATTGCATTTAAAAATAAAACACAGTTATTAAATATCATAATACCCATAATAGATTTTAAACTTGAACTGCATCCAGAGATGCTAAATGATAAATATAGCTATTATCAGAATAAGCACTCAGTGAAATTGATAGCAGCATTTGTTTAATGAGCGTGTGCACATACACACGCGGAGGCACGCATGTGCGGAGAGGGGGAGAGCTTTCGACCCTGAATTTGGAAAGGGGAGCTCTTACCCAATAGCCTACCGTCAGCTCGCGGGGCCGGACGTCCCAGGAAATCATCGAGACGTACGTTCATCTTTAAGGAGCGCTCGGCACCCCCACCAGTGGATCCCACACCGCTACGGCTCCAGGACTGGGCACGCTGGTACGAGAGCAGGGCCAGGAGGGAATCCCACCTGCACTAGGGATGCGTTCAATGGGCAGCTCTAGGCGTTTGAAGGGGAAACGTAACGTACGTCGAAGCATTTACGGTGCGGCACGGGACCCGGGGTGCTGGGGAGCCGGACCACGACGCTGCCTTCGCTTCTGCCCTGGGAGGAGGGCGCCCGGCCCCTGCGCACCCCTGCGCTCCTGGGTGCACGGCTTGAGCGAGCGCAGGGCCTCAGCAGAGACAGCGTTAAATCCCGTCATGCTAAAGGTCACGGCGAGACCCAGTAAACGCCCCGTTTAACAACGGGGAGAAATATTTTTGTCGGTAACCTTTTGAGAAGGTAGTTTAATTGCATGCTAACAGTCATTCACAGAGGGCTGCTAAGAACCGCGTGGAAGCAAAGGACGAGTTTGAAGGGCTGTTAAAGCTGGACTCCACTTTGCCGGGTGAGACGCGGCGGTTTCCCCGCGTGCCTGGTGCCAGCGCGTCCCCGGGGCTGCTGGTGCCGCTACAGCTGACGCAGAGGCGTGCCGCCGCCGGTCAGGCGGCGCTGCGAGGGCAGCTGCAGGACGGGCGGCGGGATGGAAAGGTTTTCAGAGGCAGCTGCTGAGTTTTGGGATGAGGGAGCATTTCGTGTCAGTGCAGTAGCCTTTTTGCACGCAGAATGCAAGAGCGGTGGTGCACGAGGTAGGGGCAATACTCCACAGGCGTCACCCCGGGGTGCCGGTGGGTGTCAGGCGGAGAACAGGCTCCCGGGCTGTTTAGGGGCTGAGCATAGAGCACCTGGTGGGGAAGGGCAGCTGCCACGCGTTACGGGGAGCCTTTAAGATGGTGCTGCCTGGGACAGCCTGCTTTTGGCAGGAGACGAGGGAGATGTGGGAGCTGAGAGCAGCAAGAGCACCTTCTGGCGGGGCTCCCCCCAGGTCCTGGAGGCAGAGAGCGGAGGGTGGGGGCACCCTCCCCTCCCGCTCTCCCTGCCCGGCTGCCCCTTGCCGGCAGAGATGAGTCTGGGGGTGCTCTCAAGGCCTGTTTGGAAAGCAGGAGGCTACTCAAAGGTAGGTGCAGGGCTCGCTCTCTTTTTAGCCCGGTGGCGTGTGCGAGAGTCGATACCGTTTATTCTGGTGCTACTTCTGTTGTTCGTGGCGATGCTCAAGCCCCTGCGAGGGAGAACACGTAGCTGCTACGTGTCCTGCTGGAGGCAGTTGCTGGGGGCGCTGGGACCGTGGCCGGGGCAGGGCTGGAGCCGGCGAGGTGTTTGTAGCAATGGGTTGAAGGTCTCCCTGTTCCCTAGCCCCGGGGGAGAGAGGCTGCAGCCCTGCTAAAGGGCCGAAGGACTGGCAGGTGGTGGAGGTGAACGGGCTAATGGCGATAATCGATGGCTAGTTATCTGCCGCTGCTGGCCAGGGGCCACAGGGTATCTAGGATGGCACAGGAGGAGAGGCCGAGGGGGCAGCCCCTCCTCTGAGGGGCTGCGGTTAGGGACGCTCCAGGGGGTCAGTCTGTCTGCGAGTCTGTCCGCGAGTCTGTCTGCCAGGCTTGCTCGGTAAGGCGGCCTGCCAGAGATGCCCTGGGCCAGGGAAGGGGAGGGGGCTGGGGACCGCTTTTGGGCGCAGGAGGAAAGAGAAAGGTGGTTTCTTGCAGTTCAGCGTGTTTTCTCTTGGCAATGGTGGCTGAGCTGAGCTGAGCAGGGCACCCAGCTCTGGGTGTGCTTCGCAAGTGTTTCTGCTCAGGGGGTGCTCCCTTCTCCAACCTGTAACGAGCCCTCCGATGCAGTACTCGAACAGGTCGTTTCTTCTCCCCGTACGCTCTTAATCTCATCTTTTCCAGAACTGCTTTGCCATTATCTTTCCAGACCATAAACACCTATTTGCATCCCCTCCGTAACGTCCCGTTTCAGTTGTTGAGCACTTACAATGCAGAAATTAACGTCTGACTTCGTTTTAACAGCTGCGGGGAAGGTGCGGAGTGAGGTCTGCCGCAGCAGCCGCCTCGGGGCTACCTGGGCGTGAGCTTTGGCTGGAGGCCCCCGGGTGCGCGGGGCGCCAGGAGCCGTGCGCCCACCGCGAAACAAGCCCTTCTCTTCCCGAGAGCTCTTTGCTCTCGGGTTATTTGGGCTCCTTTCTTGCAGAGGGTCGGTAGGGATGGGGAAGTTTTTCAAAGCAAGCATCATCTGAAAGAAGCGTTTGCGGGAGAGGTTTGTGTGTCATGGCAATCAAAACTGGTGTGTGGTGGAGGAGCAGGAGGAGACGCGGGTTTGGTTCCTGCCGGTTGCTGCAGGACCTCAGTTCGGGGTGGTGAAGAGCAGACCCTTGAGTCTATATTTAGGGGTGCCGAGCATCCTTAGGCCCTGTGAATTTGGGGAAGCGTCGGCTTCGGGTGAAGTCTTGGAACTGAAGCGCGTCGTCCGTGGTTCAGGTTGGACACGGGCGGGCAGGGCGTGCTCGTTGAACCTGCACCACCGCCGCTCCGTGCTGCGGCAGCCAGCAGCTGCGAGACATTAACGGCACCGCTTCCTGTGGGCGTTGGGAGGCTCCATCAGTAAGCGTCGGGATCTTCCGTTGAAGGGGACGCAGTCGTGCGCAGCACCGTTACGGTCGTGCTAAATGGAACAGGAAAGGAAACCGAGGGTGACGTCGGTCGCTGGGGGGAGCAGCCCCCCGGGAAGCCCGGGGCACCTCGGGAAGCAGCTGCTACGGGGAGAGGATTGAGCAGTCCGGGGATTTTGGGTGAAGCACGTGGGGCTGGAAGGGGTAAGCTGGGAGCCTCGCTCTCCTAAGACACGGCGAAGCTGGTGGCAGGGGGAGCAGCTCGGCGCCCGGCTCCCCCCCCGCCGAGCCCTGCCGTGCCGCCGCTTGGCCGGCAGGCTCTGCGGCCGCCCCGGGGTAGCCAGCCGATCTCCCATCCGCCCTCGCCCCTGCCCCTGCTTTATTTATTTATGTTTTAGCAGAAGCATAATATAAATAAAGCACCACCATAAAAATGTCAGGAAAAGTTCAAACCTATTCATTATCCATTTCGCTCAGATTAAAATTTCCATCAAGGCTGCTTGGTTTTGACTTGAGTTGCTTCCCTTTTAATGAGCTTGATATAGAAGGTAAAAGATGCTAATTCATCCTTACGTCTCTATCATCTCCCAGCTTTTGCTATATAAAGCATCAAGGTCGCATTCTGGGGAAATGTCTTTTTACCAAAGGTGCCATAATAATAATGAAGCAGCAATTTGTTTCAGCAAACTGCCTACAGTAATGAAGCTTAATTATAACCGTGTTATTAATACTGCTGCTTAAGGTAATTCACTTCTGAGCGGGGCGCAGAACAGTAAACTATCATTTAAACAAGAATCGAGACCTAATTTAAATCATCAGATCTGCTGTGGAAAAAGGCAAACAGAACGACTGCGGGCGCTCGCCCGCGGCTGGGAGTCTTCCCTCCGCTCGGCTTCCCGCGAGGCCCTGGAGCTGGCAGCCCTGCTGCAAAACCTCTCGCCGGCTCCCTCGCCGCCGTGGCGCCTCCGAAGGGCTGCAGAGGCACGGAAAGCCAGCTGTTCCCCCTGCCTGGGGGGCACGCTGCTGCCCGGGCACCTGCAGGTGGCTTAGAGCCGTCGCTGACCTCCAACGCGCCCGTAAAACACGAGGAAATCCGGATGCCCTGGAAGAAAGGGGATCTGTGCGCTGGTGCGCGGCTGCCCGCAAAAAGCGCTCGGGGAAGTCCCGCGTGCTCCCCAGAAACTCCCCCCTAGCAGGCATGGCCGTCGGCCTCAAATGCCAGGCCTCATCGCCCGCCGTTCCGCGATACACATGAAATGCCACCGTTAGAGTGATTTTTTCGTTTTCATTTTTTATTTCCACTCCGTGATTTTAGGGCATGTGCCCGGAGGCCTGGGATCCTTGGGGATTCCCAGCGCTTCCCCTCGTGCTGCTGCCCACCCCAGCTGGGCTCCCCGGCTCGGGGTCTCTCTCTTCCAGGCTGAGCATCTCCCTCCAGGTCCCTTCTGCGTCGGCCCGCTCCCTCCCGCAGAGGCAGGCGGCTGTTGCTTGAACTTCTGTGCTCTCAGACGCTCCTGCCTTTCTCTTCCAGGCCTCCGCTTCCCCCCCCACACACCCCCCCGCGTAACGAGCTGCCTTCCCTTCGCACAGCTGCGAGCCCTGACATCCTCCTTCCCCGAATCCCTCATTATTTCCTGTTTCTTCCCTGTGCTCTCCCACCTCAAAGCCTCCTTTCCACTCCCGCTCCCTCCAGCAGCATCTCTGCCTCTCTGCTTCGCAACTCGTATGGTTGCGCCGGCTCTGTGAAGCCAATGACACGAGATGCTATTTCTGCTTTGCCGGTGACACCGTTTCCTTGCAAAGCCTGCTTCAGGAGGAAAGGGAGTAGGGAACCGCGGCATCCTCCCTCTCCCTTCCCACTCCTCTCCAGGGCTCGCTGTCAAAGCTGTGTTTCCAGATCCTAGCGTGCAAAATGCATTCAGCCGCACGGGGTTCAGGCAGCTCGGTTTGCTTGGCGATTATGCCCCAGCTCACCCTTGCCGCTGCCAGGTGTGGCTCTGCTCAAAACGATGACAGAGAGGAGGAGGAGGAGGAGGAGTGGAGGAGAAGTAAATAGGTGGAGTGTTTCTTCTCGGGCAGGGGGAAAAAAGCCTCCATCACTGTTCCACTTGACTGCAACCTCCTGCAGGCTGTTTCATCTCATATTATCTAAGCGCCAAGGGGGTGTCCAATTTGAGGAACAATAACTATAAAGTCATTTACAGTCCCCCGCTGCGACACAGTACATGATAGCCTGTGTAAAGCAGCAAACAGCCTTGATGACCCCTTCCGCAGAGCCGGGCTCGGGCAGCCCCGCCGGTGGGGTAAGCCGGCTCCTCGGAGGCGAGGGGGCCAGACCCTCCGGCAAGGGGGCCTGCCGGGGAGCCGGCAGCTCATTTCACCGAGAGCAGCGCAAGGGCAAGGCTCGAACCTCCCGCATCCCTGCCGCGCTCGCGGGAAGGCCGTCGGGGCCGCCGCGCCGGCTCGCGCGGAGCTGGGGCACGGTTGCCGCCTGCGAGCTGCAGACCTCCTCTGCACCGGCATTTTCCTTCCAATTTCCCACTGTCGTGCTGCCGTCGGTGCAGCTCCGTGGAGGTTACGACAGCTGTGATGAGCCCGTTCAAGCTGATCCTGCCTGCGGAGCTGGATCAAGAGCAGGAAACTGGAAAAAATGGGATAGCTTAGCATCCTGGCTTCAGAAACGCGCCGGAGGGCTTCCCGTTCCTCGCTCGGGAGGGGTGTTGGGGGGACCCCGGGACAGGGTCGGAGGGTGCCTCTGCGGCCGTGGGGCAGCGGCGGGGTGAGCTGGGAGCTGTCTGGGTGCGGGGACGCAGCTCCTCTCTGCTCCAGTTGCTGAGCGGACCTGCTGTCTGCGTGCAAATATCTGCCCGAGGAAAGCTCTTCTTCGCCTCCTCTGCAGCACTGACTGACTCAGCTTGATGTTTTCAGTCTTTTTCTCCGTGTGTGTGAGGCTTTCTAAATAACTTTTTGGGGCCACGCCAAAGCTAAACTAATGGAGGCGTCGAAGGAGGGGCTGCGTTACGACGGCTGCCGTCGCAGGACGCGCTGACCGGCCTTTGCTCTGGAAAGCTGGGCGGGGAGGCCGAGCAAGCCCCCGCGCGAACGCGTCTCCCCTGGGCACGGACTCCCCTCGCTCACCGCTTGCTCGTTTTCAGAGGGGCCACGTCAGGGACCCACCATCGCGCGTCCGTGCCATGTGGAGCTCAGCCGTGGCTGCGGTACGCCCAGTGCCTGCCGTCGGTCCCCCGGGCGCCGGTGGCTTCTGCCGGGCTGGCTCGTCCCAGCCGCCTGCTCCCACAGCCCGCTTCATAGCTGCGCTCCTGAACTACAGGCTTAATCTGCGGTAAGAGACTTGATCTCAGCAGGAGAGAGTCAACTGGCAAACACCGTGAGTGATATAAAGCAGCCCAGCGGGACTGAATGCATTACCTAGAGATTATTTTAAGAAAACCAGGGGAGGGGAAAGAACCAGGGAAAAATGGAAGTAAAACCCAAGTACCGAGTTTCCCTGTGAGTTCGTGTCACCTTGTGAAACGCCTGGGACTTCCCAAGCCCTCCCCCCGCTAACATTTAAGATGAAAAACAAGCCCAGCGCCCGTCTGGGAGAGAGCGGAGGATGGCATGGAAAGGGCCGGAGGCTTTCCTCCCTCTCCCGCGCTGTACCGCTCAGCGCGGCAGCGAGTCCCTCGCCCTGCAAGCCCTTTGAGAAGGCGGCTGCGGAGCCCGAGGCGAAGCCCCCGGAGAACCCAGCCGGAATCCTGCCCCGGGCCATGTTCTCTGTCCCCGGGCAGAGGGGTTTTATGCCGAGAACGTGAGACGAGGTGTTGGGCTTCCCTTCCGCCGCTTTACCCTGCTGCGGGAAGAGGGCTGCCGTGGCCGGGAGCGAGGTGGTTATGGGGCTCCACGCTCCCCGAGACGGCCCCTCCAGCCGAGCGGTTGCAAGGCTGAGGCACCAGTGAGCCCCTCGCTCTGGAAGGGGGCCCGAGATGAAGATTGGGAGAACGGGGAATAATGGATACACCTGCTCAATGGGATTTAAACAAATCCTTCTGCGGAAGTACTCTTGCTAGGTCTGTTTAAAGAATAAATTGAGTCAAAATGAGGAACTCCGTGACAATTTATATGCATGTTCTACGTGATTCAGTACTGGGGGAGAGGGATGAACCTATTACAGTAATTAACTTCTTGCACATCAAAGCAAACGTGCTAAAGAAGCTTTTCTGTGCAGCGGTTCTGTACAGCACAGGAGGGAAATGGAAAACATAGGGGGAATAAAGCGTGCCCTCCCTGTCCTGCTACCCTCTGGTTTAAGGCGTCTCTCCGGAGCGCTCGTACGCCCGTGGCCTGGTGGAGAACCCCTCTCCGGGACCCTCCCGGCACCCCCTGCCTCACCGCCACGAGGAGCCCCCGTGGCTGCACGGAGGGCGGTGGGCGGAGCATCCTCGCCCGTCCAGAGCGGGTCCGGCTAGCCCGGACCTAATTTAAACCGGAGTTTGAGAAGGGGAGCAAAAGCTGTCAGCAGGGACTTTGGGGAGAGCAGAAGTTTTAATTGGGTTTTCGCTATTAGTTAATCAGGAAGTATTTCGGTGACAATTAGGTCAAAGCCTCTGGCACATCTGTGAAGCAGCCATCCGTCATTAGCCCTACCTGGGCTTGCAAAGTGGCATTTATGAGTTTCCAACCAGTGAAAAAGCCCTTCTAAGAAATTAAGGTGAAAAGCACGCTCCCTACCATGGGGGAAGGCTGTCAGCTGTGATTGATGGCCGGGAGCGGGGAAGAACAGCTGTTTATTGGGTCCAGCAAGGTTTGAAAACCCCTGTCTGTCAGGAGCAGCTGGTCCTGGAAGGGTCGACGCGAGGGTTTGTCCCGAAGGGCTGGATTAGCAGTGCCGGGGCTGCCTGGATGCTCCAGGCCCGAGGCCCAAGGTGGCCGTGATGCTCCACGGCCAAAAGGCAGCAGGAGCAGCCACTGGCCGCGTGGCCCGTGCCGCGGGCGGAGGGACCGACGTGGGTGCTGCATCCTCTGCCCCGCGCGGCGTCGCCCGCCGCCTTTGGAGGGGAGCGGAGGGCTGGGCGGCCGGAGGCGGCCGCGCGGGGCTGGCACGCGGGCAGCGGCACGACAGGCTCCCTCCCCTGCCCGGGAGCTGGCGTCTCGGCAGTGCGGAGCCCCTCTCTCTGCAGGCTGCTCTAACCTCGTTGTCGCAGTGAGAAAATGGTATTTTCCCGCAGCCGCCGCGCACGCCTGCCAGTCTAAATGAGTATTGTTCCTCGGCTCTGCCCAAACATGTTTAAGTCCTTGAAACTCGGTTAGGCGCCCCGTGTTGCTCTCTCGGAGGAGCGGGGGGAATCGCTCCCGTCCCTTTGGAGCTGGGGCTTGGGCAAAGCTTGGCGCAGCTGGGACAAACGATCCCCGGGAGCTCTGTGCGGGACAGAGCCATAGCCTTTGGAAAAAGGTATTTAAGCATCCTTCAATTACATTTTCCTTTTGAGCTAGTGTCAGTCCTAATGATTTGTTAGAAGGGATCGAGTTAAGTGATGTGTCTCCGAAAACCTGAGGAGTTACACTATCGGCTAAAAAGGGTATTCTTCCGTTTTCAAAACGACGCCAAAATAGTAAGTATTCTGGAAAGGAAGCTAATTTGTTGCAAGGAAGCAAAAGACTTGGAAAGCAGCTACAAACCATGGCTTAAATTGCGGAGACAAAGTATTTCAGTCGGTATTATCTGGATCTTGGCGACGTTTGCTGGCTCCCTTGTTTTGCTGCCTCGTTCGCTGCCATTTTTCTGGATCTTGAATTTTTGGTTCGGTTTGAGATGGAGTTGTTACTTTTAATCTTTCAAGTCCTTGGCAGATAAGAGAATTATTTCCTTCCCCGTTTGAGTGTTCAGGTGAATCCCCCAACTGTGCAATTCACTTGGATCACTGCTGACCCGCAGGGCGTCTTTCAAGGTGCGTGTGCTCGTTCAGGCTCCGCGGTTGGAGGCTGTGGACTGAACGGGGGGGGTCAGGACTTTCCCCGGGGAGTTGGGCAGAAAGCCTGTGAAGTTGGCTTTATTACTGGAGATGCTCAGAAAGCCGCGCGGCCCAAGGCAGGGGAGATGCTGCCGTGGTTTGCTTTCCTGCTGCGCCCGCGGGTTGCGACGGGGGTCCTGGGGTCGGGCTGGTGCCAGCGTCCCCCTGTCGTCAGCGAAGCAGGGCTGCGAGCCAGGGCTCTGCGCAGCTCGCTCTGCTTCCGCGCGTAACGGTTAATTTCTGGGCGCAGGCACTCCCGAGGCGTGCAGCAGGACCGGCGGGCGACCTGCCTCTCCCGAAGGGCGCTGGTGGGATAAATCTGTCGGCTGGACAGCTGCAGGGGGGGGCCCGGACGGCTGTGCAGGGGTGCCTTCTTGTCCTGGTTTCAGCTGGGATAGAGGTAATTTTCTTCTTGGCGGCCGGTACGGGGCTGTGTTTTGGGTTTAGGACGAGAACAAGGTCACGGTACGCCGATGTTTTGGTTCTTGCTCGGCAGCGCTACGTAGCTGCTAAGTGGCGCTCGCACCGGTCAAGGGCTTTTCAGCTGCCCATGCTCTGCAGGGGCACGGGAAGCTGGGACGGGGCACAGCCAGGCCAGCTGGCCCAGGCTGGCCAAGGGGCTATGCCATACCGTAACATGACGTCATGCTCAGCATATGGGGGGGGCGGGGGGGGAGTTGCCCGGGGGGAGGGCAACGATCGCTGCTTAGGGGACGTGCTGGGCGTCGGTCGGCGGGTGGTGAGCAATTGTACAGTGTAGCGCTTGCTTCGTGTTACTGTTGTACTATTATGACTTGCTTTTGTTATTATTGTTATTATTACTATTACTCCTGTTCTATTTTTATTTTACTTTAGTTATTAAACTGTCCTTATCTCAACCCACGAGTTTTCCCCCTTTGCCCTTCCGATTCTCTCCCCCATCCCACCGGCGGGGAGCGAGCGAGCGAGCGGCTGCCTGGTGCTTAGCTGCCGGCTGGGGTTAAACCACGACGCTCGTCCGGCCTAGCACCCGCAGGCCGGGGAAGCGCCAGGCCCCGCGGGGAGAGCCAGGCGCGGGAAGACGGGGTTGGGCAAACTGCCTCGGTTGCAGCTTGGGGCTTTTTGCACGGGATGAGCAGCTCCCCGGGGCAGGAATAGCAAAGCCAGGCCTGACCTACCGGAGGATTTTTTTTTTACTCTGGAGGATTTCCGAGCAGGAAAGGAATAACCGTGTAAACAAGCCTGGTGGTTTCTTTTTTTCCTTACATAATTCTGGTTGAAGAGATGTTAATTGGGCATCCTATTAACAATTCCTTTTCATCCTTCCAGCTCTCCGGGGAGCGGCAGAGGGAAGGGGCAGCTGCAGCAACGCACTGGAACGCGCGGCCAGGAGGAGCAGGGAGCAGCAAAGAGCCCGCTCCCCGCGGGAAGGAGGCGGGCAGGAAGGTCTCCCCGGAGATGGAGAATCACCGCGGGAAGGCCAGCTTGAGCTGGAGCTGAATCGGAGAGGAGGCGAGGGCATAATCGCACTGAAATTACAGGTGAGGCGAGGCCAGCTTTGCTTTCGGGCGCCTCTGAGTGGAGCCTGCAGACGGCGGACGCGTGTCGGTGGCTTGCTTACCCGAGGTCCTCCTCGCTGGAACAAACACGCTCGGCCATTTCCCTGCGAGTCTGCAAGGGGCCGGGCAGCCAGGAGCCCTTCTCTTTGAATTAGCTGCAGCAGAGGCTATTCAGCAGTAAATGTAGCGAGCTGCCAGGCACGCTGGGTACATCCTCCGTCTAGGTTAAGTGGTAATTACTCCTAATTAGGAGCAGGTAAATATTTTACGTGCTTTGGACTACCACAAGTGACCAGTGGAAACCCAGAAGTGCTGGAGAACATCTCCCGGCCGGTGGCGAGTCCTCGCCACAGCCACCCCGCAGGGTCCCCTCGAGGGGCGCGGCAGCCGCGTTGGCTGCTGCCGCCGCCTCGGCCCTGCCCGGGGGCTGGCGAAGAGCGCGGGGTGCTGCGCGGGCGGGGGAGCAGCACCGCGCCGCAGCGGGTGACGCTCTCGCCTGAAGGTTGCTCGTTGGGTGGGACTGCTCCCTTGAGGAGCTGCTGGTACCTCCAGCGTCCTGGAGTGCCGCGGCCGGAATGATGGGCATAAACAGGTGAAGAACCGGGCGGGATGTCGCACGCCTGTAAAGAAGGCGGCGGAGGCTGAATTTCCGTGCCGGGGTTCCCTGCGAGTCAATGGCGCTACATCAAAAAGGAGTTCAGCCCTAGCTGAAGCTGGCGGGCTCTGTCCGCCACGCTTTCCCCCAACTCCCTTTTGCTCCGTGCATCTCCGGTTTCCGAACCGTAATGCCCTCGGTCTCCCCCCTGTTTTCAGGCCCCCCGGAGCAGAAGATGTCTTCCCTCCGCGGGCCCCCGGCTTGTGGAGCTCCCCAGCGTGCCTTAGCGCGGCCCCGGGCAGGTCATTTTCCACCTGCCCCGCGTTGCCAAAACGCGGGCAGCCATCGGGGCCCAGCCCCCCGGGGACGCTGGAAGCCCCGTTAGCTGCTGCCCGTAAATATTGGGCGCACACCTGGAATTCCCGCTGCGTCCCTGGGATTCCCGCTCCCCCGCTGCCGGCCCTTTGCAGCGCGTCCTGGTAGGGAGGAGGAAACGCAGCCGCAGCTTTGCCTTTCATTCCGTTTCTGTTCTGTAATAAACAGCAGCGGGTATTCGTTATTATTTAAACGCCCCGTGCTTCTGAAGCCTTATTTAGGCGGCGTTTTTCCACGCCATATGTTGGAATTTACAGTACGTGCAGCCACGCTGCAGTCAACATTCGGTTTCTCTCACCCGCAGACTGCAGTGCTAATTAGGGGAGTTTTCCCTTGTTATCCCGGGGAGGTCAGGCACAGCAATTAGCGTTTTGCAGAGATGCAGGAGTTGCGATGGGAGAGCTCAGTCCGCAGGAAGGTGGGGGAGAGCCCCCGGCGAGGGCGGAGGGGGCTCGGGAGCTCAGCACAGCCGGGGTCCCCAGCCGCCGGGGCCGGCCAGGCTCCCCGCGAGGACGACGGGGGGGGAGGGTGAGGGGGCAGGTGAGGGAGCGGGAGGCTTCGTCTGGCCGGGAGAGATGGCGGGGGCCTTGCTGCTGTGCGCCGGGCGCAGGGCAGCTGTGCCCGCGGCTGCCTTCGCTGTCGCGGCCCTGGGCAGCAGCCACGAGCGACGCGCGTGCTCCTCCGAAGTGAAAAGTCGAAGCTCGTGGCAGAGCTTCGTGACTAAATTAATTAGCAAAGGGCTGGGGCGGGTGCCCTCGGGCACGAGCCTGCGAGGAGCTTCCAAAGGGTTAACGGGCCTGCTCCGGGAGCAGCGGCGGCGGTGGCACCCGCGCCCGCCCGCGCATTTGCGCAGCGCCCGATGCAGAGCTCTCCGGGCCTCCAAGACTGTAGAATCGAATTCAGCTCCGTGCTCCTCCGAGCCGCCTGCGGGGCGCCGGTGCCGGCTCGGCGGGATGAAGAGCACCGCAACCCCCCGCCGCCGCGGCTGCTCCAGCCGCTTCGCCTTTGTAGGCACGCAGGCATGGCCGAAGGAGAGCGGGACGGGGCCCTGCAGGCAGGGAACAGCCAGCAGAGCTGCTTTTGTGGTTCTGCCCGCCCAGCAGAGCCAGCTCTGCTTCCTCGCTGGAGATGTTATCTGCCATCTGCTCTCTGGGACTTTATTCAGATCTTTCTGCATTGATTGCAAGGAGAAGGGCTCCAAAGTTCAGAGTGGGAGAGGGATCTTTGACGTAGGAGGCTGCTGTTTATTTTATTATATATTACGTAAAACACAAGGGGCGTTAGTTAGAAAACGGTGCGGATTAACTGAAGGACTCGGTCTTCTCGGGCTCTTCCCCCTCCTTCGTTTAACGCGCGAGGGGGAGGCAGAGTCACTCGAGACACGAACCTCTCACCCGCAGCCTGGGGCGCGGGACCCCTCGGGCAAGGCGGGGGTGACTCCACCGCCCGGCCGGGGGCAGCGGCTGGAGCGGGGGCCGCGGCCCAGCCGGTACCCATCCGCCCGGGCGGGAGGGCAGCGCCGGCGCCGCTGCCCAGGCGCAAGGAGCAAAGGATGGCCTTCCCCCCCAGCCAATACGGAGACCTAGGGGGCCACCAAACTGGGTACCGCTCACCGAGCGGCCGCTGCGATGAGAAACCCAGCGCAGCACTTCAGGCTGCCTGCAAGAGCAGAAATCCTGCTCCGAGCCCGGCTCGGCCTCCCCTCCGGCTCGGCGCTTCATTGACCCGGCGCCACGGCTCTCCCCTGCCTGGAGAGCAGCCGGGCTGCCCGGCCTCGGCTCCAGGCTCCCGGGGAGGGCCTCCCGTTGTTTTGCTTAGCAAGGAAATGGTTTATTTTTTTAGCAAGGAAAATCGTTTGCGTTCGCTGCTTTATTTATTTGTTTTGGCGCTGGCTTTGGAAACAGCCCAAGGATGCTGGCTAAATAAAAGCTAATTAATTGGTGGTGCTTGGCTTTGCCCAGCCGCTGCCCCGCCTGCGCGGGCTGGGGCAGGAGCCTCTGCTCCAGGCCCTGCGGGGGCCACGGCCACCCCCAGCACCCCGCACCTCGCTTTGCTTCTTCCTCTCCAGAACCCGAGCCCCGAGCTTTTTTTAACCTGAGCCTTTTGTGCTTAGCCTGCTTTCCAGGTTGGGCTCAAAAGCCCGAGTCCACAGGGAAAAGCTGTTCCCGATCAAATCCCACACATACGTGCCCGGCCGTGGTGCGCGTCCCTTGCAGGTATTTACCTGACGCGGCCTCTTCTTGTCCTCCTCTAGATGCGGGGATCCGTCCCTCTCCCGCTGGGCTGGAGCTTCCCACCAGCGGCTGTGCCAGCGGAGCGGGTAAGGAGCGCTGCTGGCAGCGGTCCCCGCCATACCGGCCACCCCCGCGCCCACCGCCCCGCTTCTCCCCGTGCCGGAGGGAGCGCAGCGGCTGCAGGGGCCCCCCTGGGTCGGGGACGCCGCTGCTGCCCCGTGGGGCTAGGCTCTCCCGCCACCCCCAGCCGGGTCCCGCTTCCATAAATCTGAGCCCGGGTGATTTAGAAACTGCTCTGCCTTCCCTGCTTGCCTAACAGCCTGCAAACTCCCATCCACTAAATCACCTGCCTGAAGGGAGCGCTTCCCGCTGCGGCGCGGGGATTGGGAGGGTGGGGAAGGGGAAAAGGGGCTGATCTGCAAAATGGTTGAACATGCAAAGCCGTGGGGGAAAAAACCCTGGGCAAAGACAACCTGGGAGTGAGCCTCGCCGGCTGCGCTCCCCTGAGAAACACAAAGCGGAGCTGCGGCGGCTGTCGGCTTCGGGATGCTGCTCCCTGCTCTGGCTGGAGCTCAGCTTGCAACCAGCACCAGACCCTGCATGCAATAGATCCCAGTCCCTCCTGCTCGCCTGCGATTAAAAAAAAAACCCCTCTGTAGCTCATGCCTCTCTCGTTTCTATAGGGCTGTGAGGAGCGGCGTGAGGCAGAGGCGCTCCCGAGTTTGGGGGGTGACCCGGGAGGAGGCTGCGTCCCCGCCGAGCCGCAGCTAAAAGGCCCTCGGTCGCGGCGGCGCGCGGGGCCCTGGCTGCCCGCGCCGCTGCTCACGCGCGTTTACTGTCGCGGCCGTGGAAGAACGCTCGGAGCTGCATGCTCCCTCAGATACGCCCAGAAGGACTGCTCGGAGAGGAGCAGGCATTATCACCACAGACCCAAGATAAAAAAAAATAATAATCAAAGACTAATCCTAAAAACTCTCCTTTAATCTTTGTGCTTCCAGACCTAGTCCCCCTTTCATCTAGGACTTTGCTGTTCTCTAGTTATTCTACAGCTAGAGGAACCACAAGGCTAGAAGAGGGGGAGAAAAAAGAAAAGAGTAAATTAATGAGCAGGTAAGCAGGTTTATTATTTCGTCTGATCCTTCCTTCCCTCCTGCTAATTCCTCTGAGCCAATTTGGGAGGTAGGGACCGACGTGAACTCTGTGACAGACTGTTGTATCAGTTTCCTTCCTTAAACCATTTACCTGCATGACATGAAGGTCCAGTTTGCATAGCTGCTTTAAGGAACAGCGCGGCGAGGGGGTATCGGCCAAGCCGTGGCATCTGAAGAGAAAAGCATTTGCCTGCATCAAAGGAAAGAAACGGATACTTCGGGCTTCCGGTCATCGTGTATGTGCTACGCCGTAGCTACGCAACACAGCAAGAGCACCAGCAGCTGCAGCACCCAGCACCGGCGCAGAACCCGGCTCGGCGCAAAGTGGAGCGGGTGGCCAGGAAGAGCAACTCGGCTTCGGGAGCAGATGCCGGCAGAGCGAATCCTCGCCATCCGAAAGGAGTTGAAGAGCGGCGAAGGGCTGTTGGGAAGCTCTACGGCCTTTCTCAGCGCTCCGGGAAAAGCCCGCGCTGCCTCTGGAATGAGCGGGTAGAGCTATGATTATGGGAGAGACACGAAGGGAGCCAGAGCGGAATCCGGGGAGCGCTTTGAGAAGGGGGAGGGAAGATGCCTGCGTGGAAAATGGGTGAGCATCCTCCAGCCTGTCGCGGAAGGCTGTCCTGAGACTCGCTGAAAGATCGAGGTCGAGGGTAGATACCGCTGTGCACTGGGCGCGTGAGCAACGTCTCCACGGGACTTTGAGGTGTCCTGGGCAGCGTCTTGCATCCGAGCAAGGGCACAACGTAGTTTAAACTGGAAATGCGGAAGGGTGGGGGAGAGGAGCATCAAGGTGCTGAGCCCACCCTGACTCTTCCTATCTTCTTCAAAATACTGAGCTTTCTGAAAACGGTCTGAGTAGTGGTAGCTGTTCACAGCTCCCCAGGGTGGGGCGCAGGATGCCCTGATGCTGCGGGCACGCAGGGCTGTAGCCTTGGGTCTCGGCTGCCCGCGGGGAGAGAGGCCACAGCGATGCCATCGGGAAGAGCGCGTTGCCACATCCTGGATCCCGCGTCCCGTTAATGCAGCGAGCGAGCGAGAGGTGATCGATCAAGTCTCAGTGGAAGCGTTTTCTGCCCGGGGCTGGGCCGCTGCCAGGCGGCGAACGCCGCAGGAGGAAAGGCCGCCCCGCACGGGTACGTGTGCGGCGGGGGACGTGAGTTATCATAACTCGCAGAGGTTATGTGGCCGTGGCAGTTCTCAACGACCCGTTCAGAAAAGCACTCGGAGCGGTAGATGCTCAAGCAGCGGGGTCTGTCTTGCCGGCTGATAAAGCTTTAGCTTAATAGTTATGAACTGGAAATGGGAAACAGTCCCCGCCATCATCCGGATTCTTCTTACCTCTTCCCTGCTTCGCGGTCCCAGCAGGGCGCTGCCTGTCCTTGCACAGCCACCGTGAGGGACGAGATGAGCAAATGCTTAGCAAGCCGTTTACCAAGAGGGCACTTCACCACCAGGCAGGTGGGTTCATCAATCCTCCGGCCCCTTCCAGACGAGAGATGATTGCTCCCCGCCCTCCGTGAGCTTCACCCGAAATTGAATTACGGCCGCCGCGTCAGACCCTGAAGGGAGAGGTCCTGCTAACGGACCCCCGCGCGTCCTCCATGCCGCAGGCCGGCCGCTCCGCTCTGCTCCGCTCGGGCGGGCAGGCGGATCGTCCCGCTGAGCCACCGCAACCCCTGCGGCGGCAGGAGGAGCAGCCCCAGCCCGACGACTCCTTGCCATGGGCGCAGGTACCGGGCGGTCTGCGGCAGAGCCGTGCTCTGCACATCTCCTGGGCCCAGGGCTCGCTCCTCTCGCTCGCCTCGGCTTCGGTTTCTAATGATGTTTGTTCCAAAGCTGTTTTCCTGCTTTGTTCCTTTCCATCTGCCGCCCCCTTTCAATCCAATTAGTGCCTTTTTGATGGTTCCTTGAATTTCAGTGATGGCGTTCGTGCGACCCCTGACTTTGAGGTCCGTCTCTCGCACCCCTGTAAGGCACCGGCTGACACTTTCCTGCGTTTCATCTTCGCTTGCCGGAGCTGCCTGGACTTCTCTGAAGTGTTGGTGCTGTCTCCAAAGTAGAAAGCTTTTCAATTAAGAAACTTATTTTTTTAGGGCTCATTAAAAGAGCGAGAGAAAGAGAGAGGGGTTTTTTTTCTTCTTTGTGGGTAATTATTATTAATGACCTTTCTTTTTAGCAGAGGTTTGTTACACTTGCAAAGAAGGGAATGCTGGCAGGCTCCTGCGCGGGGGGGTGTAACTGGAAGTGACGGAGAATGATGTCTCTTACATTATTCCATTAGCAGCGGAACGCATCTGAGGGAATACGTGATGGGGATGCGGCCGGGCGTGATTCCCACCTCCCAGCAGCTCCTGCCGTCGCCTGCCCCGGCGCAGAGCGCTGCGGGGCCGGCGCCTGCGTGCAGGGGAAAGGAAGAAGCTCGGCGCTGGGCAAGGGAGAAGCTGGTTTGTGACTCCATCTCCTGCGTCTCCCCCTTATCGCTGAAAAGAGGCCATCTTCCATTTCCACAGAAAGCCTTTTGTCCCTGTGTAGCCCTGCAAGCGCCCCGAAGACAACTCCCAGTAACTCAACGTAAGGCACAGCCGGGGCAGGCGGACACAGGCTCGCCGGAGCCTGCACCGTGCCAACCGTGCGCCCCTCAGCTCCGCCAGCCTCCCCCCTTTCCCTGTGCATCAAAGCATCTCCAGCAGACCGCCGTACGTGACCCACTTCTGTATCCAGAGCATCCGCTTCTGTTTGAAAGCTCATAATGCTGCGGTGATCCCGGATGATCAAAGAGTCCTGCATCCACCCGCAGGTATAACAAACAACCGAAAGCCCGGAGCGAGGCTGATGGAAGAGGTGCTCTGGGCAGAGAACGGTACAGTGCATCCCTCTCCGAAGCACCGAAGGCTCGCTAGCTCTGCTGGAGCGGAAAGCAGAAAATGGGACGCGTCCCCGGGAAGCCCAGGTCTCGGCCTCGGCCTCGCTGGGAAATTCGAGCTGAGCGGGATGACTGCGTTCGCCAGACACGGGCAACTCCTCTGCCCGCTGGAAGACAGACTTGGAAAAGGTCAGCGGTGGGTCTTTGCAGGACGGGAGGAGTGGTCCCGAGGCTACCTGGGATGAAGGACGTGCCGTTTGCTGTTACGCTGCTTTCTTGCGGTGACCCCGCGGTTTTGTTCTGCTTGGAAGAAATCCATTTCCTGAGCCAAATCTTGTAAACTTGAGCCTACGCTTAGCAAAATTAAACTCCTCCTGTGGCCCCCTGCTCACAGAAGATTTAAAGCATGAGCAGTGCAATGGCTCTTCGGTAGGCACGACTGCGGAATCTTTCTTCCCCCCGCTCCACTGACCCCCCCGCAAGCGCCTGACGTGGGGCACCCCCTGCCCACCGCAGGCTGCTGCTCTCCTCGCCTGGGAAACCCTGGCTCAGGCTCTCTGCAAACGCAGGCGGGCAAGCGGCTCCGGCTACGTCTGCTGCCGCGGGCGAGGAGTGCTTTGCTGCAAATGACAGCCGGAGAACTACTTTATTATTTTATTTTTATGATCTTTTTAATGAAGGCTGAGGCTCTGGAGAAGGATGGAGAGGCCTTTCGATGACCCCGCCAAACTGTCTCATTACCCTTCAGGGATGGGCAGACACCCACGCCGATAAACGCTTGACTAATGGACAAGGCTCCACATCATAAACATTGCCTCCCCGTTCGCACTAATTGTCCTCCTTGTCACCGCTCCTTGCAGAGTGACAAATGATTTGGTTTTAATGGAGATCAAATTCCCCTGCCGCTCTTAAGTAACCCCTCTAAGCCGAGGATGAGTCATGGAGGCAGGACAGGGCGCGCGGGGGAGCGGAGACCTTCCCTCCGCACCGGTGTCATCCATAACAGCCCGTCCGGAGCAATGTTCCCCCCAGGCCTATTTTCTCAGCCGAAGCCACTTTGTTTCCTGTAGTAGGAGCAATATTTATCCGTCCCTGTGCCGCAAGACCAAACGCAGGCTTGATAGAGTTAAAAGGCATCTCATTTGAAACTGCTGCAAGAGCAGCAGTTAGATTACCTGGGAAACCCGTGGCTGCAGGGTCATTTTCCAGTAATAATTTGGTGAGGACTAAAAATACGGCCCGTGTGACCCTTGGAAGGGGTCTACTAGACCAGAAGCTGGCCAGACTTACGGCGTTCCGGAGATGGATGCGTGCCCGAACGGTCCCAAAATCACAGGTCTTGTCTGCGGGCTGGCTTTCTGCACGCTCGGCTCTTGAAACCAAATACTGAAGAAAAAAAGCATCAAATCCCCAAGTCCTCAGCTGAAGGTAAAAAAACCAAAACCAAAAAAACCCACCTGTTATGCGTGCGGCAAGGACCGTTCTTCCTGCGCCTGGGAGGGAGCGCAGCGGCGGGATAAAGTCCTCCGTTATCTCAGGCATTCACACAACGGTTCAGAGGAGTTTACAGAAAGCCTCCATTTACCAGAGGCCACGAAACATCTCGCGGCGCCCGTTACAAACTTCAGATCTATAGAAAAAGGGAAGCGTGAGAGATGTGCGGCAGTGAGAGCGGGAGAAAGGAAAGCGTTGACCTCGGGCCCTGGCAATAGCGAGGAATTTCTTTAGATACAAAGCGAAAAGAAAGGCGACTACGATTGCTGTTAATGGGATGCAAAAGAAGAATCTCTTCTCAACCCCAAATCTATCAATTTAAGCATAAGCGAAGGAGCAGGACACGGCAACCGGGCGGCTGGCGCGGCACCGGCATCGGCGCACCTCGGCTTGCCTTGCGCCCTGCTGGGCCCAGGCTCCGGCGTTTCGAGGACAGCAATTAGCAGAGCAGCCAGGAACCGTCACGCAGGAGCCCTTTCTGCTGCTCATCCGCAGAGGCCAGCGAAGGAGCCACGAAAGTCGGCGTCACCGTACCCGCGGCGCAGGCAAAGCGTGCTGGCCCGCGTGGCGGTCGGGCAGGGCAAAACGGGTGTCACATCAGAGACTTTCTCCTCCCTCGGAAAACAGAAAAGCTCAGAGGTTTACCGGGAAGGTTTGGCAGGAAGGAAATCAAACCAACCCCCAAACAAACGCCTCTTGAAAAATTATCTCGGTGAGTTAATGATGTAACAAGACTGCAAGATCCAGCTGGGTGAAAAAAATCTTCCAGCTGAGATTCACTAACAGCCTCCCATAGCTAGGAAGTTATTAAAAATCTTGCCCCAGGGAAGGGCCCCCTCGCCGCGTTGCCGCCTCCCGTCGCCCAGATGATTCTGTGATTTTCTGAGGTGTTCTCGTTCCAGGAAGAGAACAGATTTTTGGTTCGTTTTTTTTTTTAGAAAGCCCTAACTTAGCTTCCCCGCTATGATTTTCTTAATTTCTGTTTTTTAGCTGCAGCTGCACTAAACCAGAAGTTTCCCACGCTCGAACAGCGCGTTTCATTTTGGGGCGCCTTGCAGATGCGCGCCGACGTGCACCGCCGACGTGCAGCCAGCCCTCGGTGCAGCCCGCAGCTCCTGCAGGGCACAGAGCAGCATTTTCGGCAGAGCGGGGCAGGAGGGGAAGGGTCTCGGGTGAGCCGCTCGGGCAGCAGCGGGGATGGCACCCGCCTGTGCATCCCAGCCTCTGCGTCGCTTGGGGTTTAAGGCCACAACGCAGATGCTGGGGATGCGCTTGCAGGAACCACATCTCCGCCGCGCTCTTCTGCTGACATTGCTGCGCTGGCAGAGGTGGGAAGCAGAGCGGTGAAACTGGGCCAGCAAAACGTTTCGCGTAGCAGCACTTAAACCGGCAAAGCTGCGATTAGCAGGGGCGTCCTGCTCGTGTGAGGTAATTTCATTATGCTGCTTTAGCAGGCAGCGTCGAGAATACGACCTTGCCCGTGCTAGGAGGACATCGCGGCCTCCCTGGGAGAGCACGCTGGAAGAGGTGACGTGCAAGGGAAGGGAGCGGGCTTGTTTGTGAGATACCTGCCTTCCAAAACCTACGCTGTTTTAGAAAGAGAAAAAAGACTTGAAAAGATGGCATTTGGCCCCTCCAAGGACACTGGGGATATATGAGAAGAAATCGGTTGAAATTAGTGGAAATAAGGCCTGCAGGTGAGCTGTTGGATCGCTACGGGAGCGGCGCTGGAACCGGCCACCAAGGGAGGGCAAAGAGCCTCTGCGGCGGAGGGTCTCCACGAGCGGGTAAATTCGTGTCCTTCATAAAGCCCACCACGCTATTACGTTGCCACAGTACGCAAACCAAACACCAGCAAGAGCCCGGTCGTTAGCCACCAGACGGGGAGATGGCCCTGCCTCGCCCGCTGGCCTCCTTATCCAGCTCTGGTCAGGGCGGCGCGGCTGCCAGCCCCATGCAGTCCCAGAGGAGCGGGGCGGCATCTCAGTTACCTGTCTATTTCTTCATCACGCTGCCGGAGTAATCAGGGTCCCGGGCTCTAACCTACTAAACATCGCGTGAAGTCAAAGATGCAAACACACGCTAACGGCAGAGCAAAGGCAGAGCCCGGCTCCGGAGCTGCGCTCCTCCGCTGCCAGACCTCAGCCGGTACGCAGGGCTGGCTCTGCATTTTCCCAGGGACCTTCTCCGATGGCTGTGCCTGTTTTGCGGAGCAGCGGGACCTCAGCTAAGCCCAGCGGGGAGAGGCACCAGCCTGTCGGAGGTGAGGCGTGTGAACCGGCAGAACACGGGGCTTGGCACTGGGTTTCCTAGCAAGGGGTGGCACCTTGGGAATAGGAGGCTGCAGAGCAGCTCCCTGCCCTCCCGGCAGGACCTGGCTGTGGAGCGCAGCCGCTGCAAGAGTTATGAGCTGCCCTGCTCTGTCCTCTGGGTCCGGGCTGTGCACAGATGGTTACAGAGTCCGCAGCCACCTTTTATTCCCCGAAAGCTACGGTTTTTCCCTGAAGCTGGCAAACACGCCCCTGGCAAGGGTGGGGAGCGGAGCCCCTGGCCCCGGCTCCCTGATGGTAGCTGCAGCTGGTCCTCCTTGGGTCGCCCCGCCTAACCTGTTGGGCTGTCGGTGGCTTCCTGCTGAGCACCCACAACAGCCAGACTGGAGGCCACTTTCCTCCAGAGAGGCAATTAGTGCGAATCTAGGCCTGGTAATTGCAGCGTGATAAGGTCCGGGCTGCCGCTATCTCTGGGCAGATGCAGCAATCTCGTAGCGCAATGGCAGTTGTTATTCCAGCTCCACCTCGTCCCGCAAAGCCTTTGGGAAGTTCAGGGTCAGGCACAGGTGCTGGTGCCCTGGCTCTGGGAGCAGGGAAGGAGCTGCAGAGCCCCGGGCAGAGCACGGACGTTGCCCCACGACAGCTTCTCTCTGCTCCAGCCTCTGCGCAGCGATGGACGTCTCCTCCTCGGCTTGCAAAGCCCGCTCCGTCCTCCTCCCGGTGCTGGGCAAACTTCAGCGGGCCAGTATTTTTCTGCCGGGGTGTTTGCGCCGTGCCTGGTGGGGAAGCCAAGCCGCTGGGGGAGCACGGGGGATTTCCGCAACCCAAGGAGGAGGGACGCAGCCTGGGGCTGGGAGGGCTGGAGACCCCTTGGTGTTGCCTTTATTTGAGCTGTGGGGTACGGTGCGAGGGCTCCGGCTGATGTCTTTGCTTTACGCTTCCCTCTACCAGGGGATAAGAAGTAGGGGTCCAGAGCAGATTTGACTGTGAGGGGGAAAAAGAGGATTTCTGTAGAGGGAAGTGCCTGGGCAGGCCGGTCGGCTATTTGAAGCCTCCCTGCTGGGCCGGAATAACTTAGCTGCACACAAGTGAAAACGGCGTTAGGCATGCGCTTCAGCGGTGCTCAGGTCTTTGGAGCTGATGCGCTTTTAAGAATGATAATAGATCACCCCATCTGTGAATCTCGGAGTCATTTGCAAACTGTCCCAAACTTCTCCTCTTATTCCAGCCCCCAGCAATAAAACGAGCTAATTATTCCCACGGCGTGAAACCTGAGGCTCCTGCGTCTTGCGTACAGATGTGAGAGGGGGCTAGAGCTCTTCTAGTTTCTGTCGGTGTAAGTCGGGATTACTTCACAAGAAGCCAGCATGGGCATTTTTGTATTAAAAAAAGAAAATGCTCCCAAGGAATTTGCGTTCTGAGTTAGACGGGTAGAGGCCATCGAGCAAAGCATAAATGCCATCCTGCAGCACGTCGTCGGGACGCATCGTGCACGGGGGATGCCGAAGCGAAGGGCAAGGCGACGCCGCACCCAGGGCGGCTCTGGAGCTGGGCTTTGGGTATTCAGTATGCGCGAAGCGTGCGGTTTGAACCAACTGGTTAGAGTCGTTCTTACGAAATTAGAAGCCGTATGACACCGGGAACAGAGCAGTAAAGGATCCTAAACCTCCCTGACGGTTCCGGTCGTTAATGGCTGCCTGTAGCTTAATTACATCATCCACGCCATTAAATAATGCAGTAACTAACTGGGATTTAATGAATACATAGAAAAGATTAAATTGGACTTACGGCGTAGCCCATATGCCTTTACGGAATCGGAAGAAACTGGAACAGAGATTCAATTTCTGCTAAGTAAAATGAGGGGAATAAATAAATCAAAATTGAAAGCCCGACCCGTGGCGGCGGCGGCGGCTCCGAAGCCCGGGTGCCTTGGGGTGGCCCTGGGTGGCACAGCCCGTGCAGGGCAGGGGCCAGAGCGGAGGCTCCCCGAAAAGGGGCGCGAGGCCGGCGGGCGCGGCGCAGCTAGCCGGGGGTGGGTGCGTGCCGCCCTCGGCTCCCTGGCGGGAGGAGCAGGCTGTGCAGGCGCTGCTGCCGGGGGGCCCTGGCGCTCTGCATCCTCCTACAAGATACAGGCACGTCCCCTTCTTCCCTTCCTTCCCCCTCCACATGTCAGTGAAAGATGTGTTTGCTTTTTTTGCTTGAATAACTACACGCTGTTTGCTCTGGAGGTGTTGAAGCACCCAGCCAGCTTTCCTCTGTGTTGCCAAGGAGCAAACAGTCCAGCGGAACATGAGTTCCCGGCAACAAGCAATGTTTGCAGAGAAAATCCAGAGGCGTTTCGGTGTGTTCAGAGCTGTTTCATTGAGAGGGAACACTGACACTGCTTGTTCTGTCTCATGACAAAGCCCCGGCAAGAGAGCTGCGCATCCTGGGAGGATGGTGCGCCCTGCCAGGCGGCCTGGCGCGGGGGAGCACAGGGCGCCGGTCGTGGCACGAGGCTGGGTGGCAGGGTCTGGCGGGAGGGAATGAGCTGTCCCCGCGGCGGGCACGCTGCACGGCCTTAACTGCTTTGCTTCCCGAGGCGATGCAGACCAGACCCAAGGTTCTGGAGAGCGGCCCTCCTTTGGTGAGCGCGTTCCTTGTGCTGCTGAGTCATCGAGCGGCCAAGTTAACTAGAAAAGAGAGGTTTTCAGCCGCTTGCCCCTGCTCCTCTGGTTTCCCCTGGCTGGAACAAGCCCGGGACTGCCGCGTCCTCCTCCCTCTCGGCGATGAACCCACCGAGCCAGGGGTTGCTCCCATTATCCGGGCGGCGATCCGCCTATTGTCAGCGCTCGGCAAACACGCAAGCAGCAGCAGCGAGCGGGAGGGCAGCGCGCTGGAGGCAGCGCTCTGGGGCTGTCAGTTCAGCCTCTCTCGCAGGCACTAACCACGCTTTCAAATTATAATAAGGCACAAAGGGAGCTCAGGCAGAAAGGTAACAAGCTGTGCTGCCGGGGAGCAGCCTCAGCTGAAAGCTTCAGTCTGCAGAGCACCGAAAGCACGGCGGGTTGCAAATTCTCCTTCTCTGCTGCTGGTTCGTCGCGGCCATCTCCCCAGCCCCCCCGTCTGTCGGCCTCTCCGCAGACTGCTCCCGGGCTCCTTCGCAGCAGATGACACCGGATTTTTCTCCCCTTAAACCCCGTTGAAATCATCGTTCGCTGACAGCTCGGCCTCCCAGAGACGGCCGAGCGCCGCGTAGGCACGTGCAAAAATAGATGCGCTGCTCCCTGCGCCTCCTGCCAGGGTGAGGGGGCCGGGGGGTGCCCCGAGGGCTGCGGGCATCGACTGGGGGATGAGGCTCGGCAGCTCTTGCCTTCGCTGCTTGCTCCTCTTCCCGGCCCACCTGCGGCGCGTGGGCTGCGGGTAGGAGGGCTGGCGTGGGCAGCAGCCTTCCCCCACGTCCCCCTTCCCGATGATATAATACCCTTCTTTCCGCGGATCCCTGTAATAAGGCGGGGATGTGGCGAGCGAGCGGCAGTGACCGATGTGAGGGGCTGATTGTCTGTATGGAGATGCTGAAAGGGGTCGCGACTCTCTAAGTGCTCGTCAGGATGAAGGATGACAGCCCCAGACACCGAGACGCTTCCCTTCCCTCCGCTCCCGCTGCTAATGAGCGCTCGGGCGGCCGGGGCTGCCGCCGCTTCTAGTTTATTTTCCCTCTGTTATTTCTCTCCCTATTTATTTGTTTAATTAATTAATCTATTTCAGGTTTCTCCCTCCTTTCCCCCCCCCGCTCCATCCTTTCCCTGCCTCCCCTCTGGCTTCTGCAGCTATTTGTGTTGGATCCCAAGCAGTTAGCACTCTGAAAATTTAATTAGGCGCTTGGACCAAACCCGAAAGCTGAGCCTCTGCCGGAACGGAGTCCGCCGGGGCCCCCACCCCCCCCAGCCGCTCTCTCCTGAGGCCTCTTTGCAGTGGGCAGGGGGACACGGGACCCCCGGGGCCCCGGTGGCATTGCCCCGTCCTGGGGGGGCACGCAGCCACCGCCGCCACCACCAGAAAATACTGTCTGTTCTCAGAGGAGGAACCGGGAGGAAAATGGAAGTGCATTTGTCAGGAAAAGCCTCTCCCCAGCTGCTTTTTCCCCGAACAATCCACAGAATCAGCCGGAGGGTAGGGGCTAGCGATTTCTCTGCTAAATTGCAGCAAAAAGCTACAGATACGTTCTCAGCTTCCAGCCGCGGAGAGGAGAGGGGAAACGCCGGCCCGTGCCCCCAGCAGCCGGTGCCGGTCGCTCCCCGGCTGTGCCACGGGCAGAAGCCTCGGGGGCGGCAGAGGAGGCTGCCCGGGTGCTGGCCTGGGGGCCAGGGAGGAGGAGATCTCTCCAAACCGGGGTGTTGCTCTTCCCTAAAGTTTGGCTTTCCTGCCTTTGTTCAACGCCTTTCAGAAATGAGATTTACCTGGCTCTGAAGGGCTGCTTCTGGGGACATTGCCTTTAAAAAAAAAAAAAAAAGCCACAACCCCGGCGGTGTCTTTCCCCGGTCTGCGGTGACGCCGACGCGCGAGTCTCGCACGCTGTTGGCGTGCCCCTCAGAGGCGCGGTGGAAGGTTCCCTGGCAATGTCACCCAGCTGTTCGCAGCAACCTGCAGCTGCTCTCGGCCACGGCGCGCCCTCTCCGCCGCCGTGAGGCGTGTCGGGGTTTTTGCTTCCCCGCTCTATTTGAGAAGTAATTTTGGTCTTTTAAGTCCCTGCCCTTTTTGATCTATTTTTTTTTTCCCCTCTCCTTATTACCGAACGGTGGGACTTGCCCTGCTTTTATTATTACGTGATCCTGCGTTATAAGAAGAGCTCGACGTCAGCAGAGAGCTGGAGCGAGGATGACGCGGGCGTGGGAGGGAGGCGGCGGTACCGGCAGCAGAGCCGGGGCCCCCGGGCAGCCCCGTCCGTCGCCCCGATGAAAAGGTGGCCCCCGAACAGTCAGTAACACCGCCTCCCCTTCATTTTCTGTGAAATGAGCACGTGCTCGAGAAAGCACGAGCGCTGCCTTCCCCCGGCATTAGCACATAAAGGCTTGGAAGTGCGAGCAGACGCTAATAAATTACTCACCGAATTGACAGTTTGGGGGTTTTTTCCTATTGTAAAACAAGTAAAAAAATATGCCATGCTCCTTCTTGCCTCTCTCTCCTTTTTTTTCCAAAGGATCAGTTAGACACAGGGACGCCAGCGTGAATAAACTCAGATTTATGTCCCCATCAGCCGGATCCTTAAACTTCCGCCGTACTTAAAATGTACACATTTTAGCTTGAAAAACTACCAGGTTTGTCTACAGGAAAATCTCGAAGATAAAACAGGAAACTCATTTGAAGGGAGAAATTCTCCAATGAAGCGAACCCAGGCAGTCATAAAAAAGTTAAACCAGGCATAAAGGGAAATGTCAGATGTGTGGGAGAGCCAGATGTCTCCCTGCTTTTTTCTTTTTTTTGTATTTTTATAACCTAGATCAGATTATAGGAGAATATATGAATGTATCAAGCAGGGAGGGGTGTGCAGCGCGAGGAGGAGAATTGCACTTCCAGCCTTTAACTTGATGTAACGCGGAGCGCTCTC